>NC_059140.1:66163992-66219759 GCF_020740605.2 Lemur catta
GCGCAACTTTGGAAAGAACCGCTAGGTGGAGAACTAATTGGTATTTTTCCGTAGCACTTTTCCCCGTAACTGTCCTAAGGTTGGTCTCTGCATCCTTAAGCATAGGGGAGTTTTCACAGAGGAAAGCAGGCCGAGGCCCAGTGAACTTGGCATTTCCAATAGTTGGTGCTAGAGACTGCAAAGAAAGTGTTCTTTTCGGTATTATTCCACTGTGGTTTCGCCATGATGTTCAGAACCCGAGCAGGTTTCTCGCATTAGCGTCAGAATCCTGCCTGGTAGTTGAGATTTCTGGGTGGGGTGTAAGTGCGGGGCTTCTGTCAGCCCTGCCTTTGGTTTGCGTACCTGCAGAGTTGGTAAGTGCATATTTGCGTGAGGTGGGAAAAGTGTGGATCGTGCTTCAGATTTCATCCTGACCCTTTTGAGATCACCAGTATGTTGGTAATTATTGGCCATTTCCATAGCGTTTTGCACCGTAACAGGCATGAGTTCGGTCTCTGCATCCTGAAGCCTAGGATGCTTTTCGCAGAGAAACCTCTGCTGAGGCCCAGGTAACTTGGTATTTCCCATACCTGGCACCAGAGCCTTGGAAGATAGGATTGTTTTCAGTATTCTTTCACCGTCCTTTCACCACCGTTTCAAGAACGGGAGCCCTTTTCAACCGTTAGCGTAAGGACCCTTCCTTAGAGATGAGATATTTTTCTGGGGTGGCAAGTGCAGGGCCTCTGTCCGTCCTGGGTTTGTGGGACTCGCGCCAGACACGAGAAGTGCGCCTTTGTGGGAGAGGTGAATAGTGCGGATCCTGTTTCAGTCTAAAGACTGAAACAGGATCCGCACTCTTCACCGTTCCTTTCAGAATCATTTGATTCATCAGCTAGGAACGGCGATTCCTTCTCCAGACCAATCGAAGGCTAGGCCGCAGTCACTCGATCTTTCCGAGAGGTGTGTGGCGCAACTTTGGAAAGAACCGCTAGGTGGAGAACTATTTGGTATTTTTCCGTAGCACTTTTCCCCGTAACTGTCCTAAGGTTGGTCTCTGCATCCTTAAGCATAGGGGAGTTTTCACAGAGGAAAGCAGGCCGAGGCCCAGTGAACTTGGCATTTCCAATAGTTGGTGCTAGAGACTGCAAAGAAAGTGTTCTTTTCGGTATTATTCCACTGTGGTTGCGCCATGATGTTCAGAACCCGAGCAGGTTTCTCGCATTAGCGTCAGAATCCTGCCTGGTAGTTGAGATTTCTGGGTGGGGTGTAAGTGCGGGGCTTCTGTCAGGCCTGCCTTTGGTTTGCTTACCTGCAGAGTTGGTAAGTGCATATTTGCCTGAGGTGGGAAAAGTGTGGATCGTGCTTCAGATTTCATCCTGACCCTTTTGAGATCACCAGTATGTTGGTAATTATTGGCCATTTCCATAGCGTTTTGCACCGTAACAGGCATGAGATCGGTCTCTGCATCCTGAAGCCTAGGATGCTTTTCGCAGAGAAACCTCTGCTGAGGCCCAGGTAACTTGGTATTTCCCATACCTGGCACCGGAGCCTTGGAAGATAGGATTGTTTTCAGTATTCTTTCACCGTCCTTTCACCACCGTTTCAAGAACGGGAGCCCTTTTCAACCGTTAGCGTAAGGACCCTTCCTTGGAGATGAGATATTTTTCTGGGGTGGCAAGTGCAGGGCCTCTGTCCGTCCTGGGTTTGTGGGACTCGCGCCAGACACGAGAAGTGCGCCTTTGTGGGAGAGGTGAATAGTGCGGATCCTGTTTCAGTCTAAAGACTGAAACAGGATCCGCACTCTTCACCATTCCTTTCAGAATCATTTGATTCATCAGCTAGGAACGGCGATTCCTTCTCCAGACCAATCGAAGGCTAGGCCGCACTCACTCGATCTTTCCGAGAGGTGTGTGGCGCAACTTTGGAAAGAACCGCTAGGTGGAGAACTATTTGGTATTTTTCCGTAGCACTTTTCACCGTAACTGTCCTAAGGTTGGTCTCTGCATCCTTAAGCATAGGGGAGTTTTCACAGAGGAAAGCAGGCCGAGGCCCAGTGAACTTGGCAATTCCAATAGTTGGTGCTAGAGACTGCAAAGAAAGTGTTCTTTTCGGTATTATTCCACTGTGGTTTCGCCATGATGTTCAGAACCCGAGCAGGTTTCTCGCATTAGCGTCAGAATCCTGCCTGGTAGTTGAGATTTCTGGGTGGGGTGTAAGTGCGGGGCTTCTGTCAGCCCTGCCTTTGGTTTGCTTACCTGCAGAGTTGGTAAGTGCATATTTGCGTGAGATGGGAAAAGTGTGGATCGTGCTTCAGATTTCATCCTGACCGTTTTGAGATCACCAGTATGTTGGTAATTATTGGCCATTTCCATAGCGTTTTGCACCGTAACAGGCATGAGGTCGGTCTCTGCATCCTGAAGCCTAGGATGCTTTTCGCAGAGAAACCTCTGCTGAGGCCCAGGTAACTTGGTATTTCCCATACCTGGCACCGGATCCTTGGAAGATAGGATTGTTTTCAGTATTCTTTCACCGTCCTTTCACCACCGTTTCAAGAACGGGAGCCCTTTTCAACCGTTAGCGTAAGGACCCTTCCTTGGAGATGAGATATTTTTCTGGGGTGGCAAGTGCAGGGCCTCTGTCCGTCCTGGGTTTGTGGGACTCGCGCCAGACACGAGAAGTGCGCCTTTGTGGGAGAGGTGAATAGTGCGGATCCTGTTTCAGTCTAAAGACTGAAACAGGATCCGCACTCTTCACCGTTCCTTTCAGAATCATTTGATTCATCAGCTAGGAACGGCGATTCCTTCTCCAGACCAATCGAAGGCTAGGCCGCAGTCACTCGATCTTTCCGAGAGGTGTGTGGCGCAACTTTGGAAAGAACCGCTAGGTGGAGAACTATTTGGTATTTTTCCGTAGCACTTTTCCCCGTAACTGTCCTATGGTTGGTCTCTGCATCCTTAAGCATAGGGGAGATTTCACAGAGGAAAGCAGGCCGAGGCCCAGTGAACTTGGCATTTCCAATAGTTGGTGCTAGAGACTGCAAAGAAAGTGTTCTCTTCGGTATTATTCCACTGTGGTTTCGCCATGATGTTCAGAACCCGAGCAGGTTTCTCGCATTAGCGTCAGAATCCTGCCTGGTAGTTGAGATTTCTGGGTGGGGTGTAAGTGCGAGGCTTCTGTCAGCCCTGCCTTTGGTTTGCTTACCTGCAGAGTTGGTAAGTGCATATTTGCGTGAGATGGGAAAAGTGTGGATCGTGCTTCAGATTTCATCCTGACCGTTTTGAGATCACCAGTATGTTGGTAATTATTGGCCATTTCCATAGCGTTTTGCGCCGTAACAGGCATGAGGTCGGTCTCTGCATCCTGAAGCCTAGGATGCTTTTCGCAGAGAAACCTCTGCTGAGGCCCAGGTAACTTGGTATTTCCCATACCTGGCACCGGAGCCTTGGAAGATAGGATTGTTTTCAGTATTCTTTCACCGTCCTTTCACCACCGTTTCAAGAACGGGAGCCCTTTTCAACCGTTAGCGTAAGGACCCTTCCTTAGAGATGAGATATTTTTCTGGGGTGGCAAGTGCAGGGCCTCTGTCCGTCCTGGGTTTGTGGGACTCGCGCCAGACACGAGAAGTGCGCCTTTGTGGGAGAGGTGAATAGTGCGGATCCTGTTTCAGTCTAAAGACTGAAACAGGATCCGCACTCTTCACCGTTCCTTTCAGAATCATTTGATTCATCAGCTAGGAACGGCGATTCCTTCTCCAGACCAATCGAAGGCTAGGCCGCAGTCACTCGATCTTTCCGAGAGGTGTGTGGCGCAACTTTGGAAAGAACCGCTAGGTGGAGAACTATTTGGTATTTTTCCGTAGCACTTTTCCCCGTAACTGTCCTAAGGTTGGTCTCTGCATCCTTAAGCATAGGGGAGTTTTCACAGAGGAAAGCAGGCCGAGGCCCAGTGAACTTGGCATTTCCAATAGTTGGTGCTAGAGACTGCAAAGAAGGTGTTCTTTTCGGTATTATTCCACTGTGGTTTCGCCATGATGTTCAGAACCTGAGCAGGTTTCTCGCATTAGCGTCAGAATCCTGCCAGTATTTGAGATTTCTGGGTGGGGTGTAAGTGCGGGGCTTCTGTCAGCCCTGCCTTTGGTTTGCTTACCTGCAGAGATGGTAAGTGCATATTTGCCTGAGGTGGGAAAAGTGTGGATCGTGCTTCAGATTTCATCCTGACCCTTTTGAGATCACCAGTATGTTGGTAATTATTGGCCATTTCCATAGCGTTTTGCAGCGTAACAGGCATGAGGTCGGTCTCTGCATCCTGAAGCCTAGGATGCTTTTCGCAGAGAAACCTCTGCTGAGGCCCAGGTAACTTGGTATTTCCCATACCTGGCACCGGAGCCTTGGAAGATAGGATTGTTTTCAGTATTCTTTCACCGTCCTTTCACCACCGTTTCAAGAACGGGAGCCCTTTTCAACCGTTAGCGTAAGGACCCTTCCTTGGAGATGAGATATTTTTCTGGGGTGGCAAGTGCAGGGCCTCTGTCCATCCTGGGTTTGTGGGACTCGCGCCAGACACGAGAAGTGCGCCTTTGTGGGAGAGGTGAATAGTGCGGATCCTGTTTCAGTCTAAAGACTGAAACAGGATCCGCACTCTTCACCGTTCCTTTCAGAATCATTTGATTCATCAGCTAGGAACGGCGATTCCTTCTCCAGACCAATCGAAGGCTAGGCCGCACTCACTCGATCTTTCCGAGAGGTGTGTGGCACAACTTTGGAAAGAACCGCTAGGTGGAGAACTATTTGGTATTTTTCCGTAGCACTTTTCCCCGTAACTGTCCTAAGGTTGGTCTCTGCATCCTTAAGCATAGGGGAGTTTTCACAGAGGAAAGCAGGCCGAGGCCCAGTGAACTTGGCATTTCCAATAGTTGGTGCTAGAGACTGCAAAGAAAGTGTTCTTTTCGGTATTATTCCACTGTGGTTTCGCCATGATGTTCAGAACCCGAGCAGGTTTCTCGCATTAGCGTCAGAATCCTGCCAGTAGTTGAGATTTCTGGGTGGGGTGTAAGTGCGGGGCTTCTGTCAGCCCTGCCTTTGGTTTGCTTACCTGCAGAGATGGTAAGTGCATATTTGCGTGAGATGGGAAAAGTGTGGATCGTGCTTCAGATTTCATCCTGACCCTTTTGAGATCACCAGTATGTTGGTAATTATTGGCCATTTCCATAGCGTTTTGCACCGTAACAGGCATGAGGTCGGTCTCTGCATCCTGAAGCCTAGGATGCTTTTCGCAGAGAAACCTCTGCTGAGGCCCAGGTAACTTGGTATTTCCCATACCTGGCACCGGAGCCTTGGAAGATAGGATTGTTTTCAGTATTCTTTCACCGTCCTTTCACCACCGTTTCAAGAACGGGAGCCCTTTTCAACCGTTAGCGTAAGGACCCTTCCTTGGAGATGAGATATTTTTCTGGGGTGGCAAGTGCAGGGCCTCTGTCCGTCCTGGGTTTGTGGGACTCGCGCCAGACACGAGAAGTGCGCCTTTGTGGGAGAGGTGAATAGTGCGGATCCTGTTTCAGTCTAAAGACTGAAACAGGATCCGCACTCTTCACCGTTCCTTTCAGAATCATTTGATTCATCAGCTAGGAACGGCGATTCCTTCTCCAGACCAATCGAAGGCTAGGCCGCACTCACTCGATCTTTCCGAGAGGTGTGTGGCGCAACTTTGGAAAGAACCGCTAGGTGGAGAACTAATTGGTATTTTTCCGTAGCACTTTTCCCCGTAACTGTCCTAAGGTTGGTCTCTGCATCCTTAAGCATAGGGGAGTTTTCACAGAGGAAAGCAGGCCGAGGCCCAGTGAACTTGGCATTTCCAATAATTGGTGCTAGAGACTGCAAAGAAAGTGTTCTTTTCGGTATTATTCCACTGTGGTTTCGCCATGATGTTCAGAACCCGAGCAGGTTTCTCGCATTAGCGTCAGAATCCTGCCTGGTAGTTGAGATTTCTGGGTGGGGTGTAAGTGCGGGGCTTCTGTCAGCCCTGCCTTTGGTTTGCGTACCTGCAGAGTTGGTAAGTGCATATTTGCGTGAGGTGGGAAAAGTGTGGATCGTGCTTCAGATTTCATCCTGACCCTTTTGAGATCACCAGTATGTTGGTAATTATTGGCCATTTCCATAGCGTTTTGCACCGTAACAGGCATGAGTTCGGTCTCTGCATCCTGAAGCCTAGGATGCTTTTCGCAGAGAAACCTCTGCTGAGGCCCAGGTAACTTGGTATTTCCCATACCTGGCACCAGAGCCTTGGAAGATAGGATTGTTTTCAGTATTCTTTCACCGTCCTTTCACCACCGTTTCAAGAACGGGAGCCCTTTTCAACCGTTAGCGTAAGGACCCTTCCTTAGAGATGAGATATTTTTCTGGGGTGGCAAGTGCAGGGCCTCTGTCCGTCCTGGGTTTGTGGGACTCGCGCCAGACACGAGAAGTGCGCCTTTGTGGGAGAGGTGAATAGTGCGGATCCTGTTTCAGTCTAAAGACTGAAACAGGATCCGCACTCTTCACCGTTCCTTTCAGAATCATTTGATTCATCAGCTAGGAACGGCGATTCCTTCTCCAGACCAATCGAAGGCTAGGCCGCACTCACTCGATCTTTCCGAGAGGTGTGTGGCGCAACTTTGGAAAGAACCGCTAGGTGGAGAACTATTTGGTATTTTTCCGTAGCACTTTTCCCCGTAACTGTCCTAAGGTTGGTCTCTGCATCCTTAAGCATAGGGGAGTTTTCACAGAGGAAAGCAGGCCGAGGCCCAGTGAACTTGGCATTTCCAATAGTTGGTGCTAGAGACTGCAAAGAAAGTGTTCTTTTCGGTATTATTCCACTGTGGTTTCGCCATGATGTTCAGAACCCGAGCAGGTTTCTCGCATTAGCGTCAGAATCCTGCCTGGTAGTTGAGATTTCTGGGTGGGGTGTAAGTGCGGGGCTTCTGTCAGGCCTGCCTTTGGTTTGCTTACCTGCACAGTTGGTAAGTGCATATTTGCCTGAGGTGGGAAAAGTGTGGATCGTGCTTCAGATTTCATCCTGACCCTTTTGAGATCACCAGTATGTTGGTAATTATTGGCCATTTCCATAGCGTTTTGCGCCGTAACAGGCATGAGGTCGGTCTCTGCATCCTGAAGCCTAGGATGCTTTTCGCAGAGAAACCTCTGCTGAGGCCCAGGTAACTTGGTATTTCCCATACCTGGCACCGGAGCCTTGGAAGATAGGATTGTTTTCAGTATTCTTTCACCGTCCTTTCACCACCGTTTCAAGAACGGGAGCCCTTTTCAACCGTTAGCGTAAGGACCCTTCCTTGGAGATGAGATATTTTTCTGGGGTGGCAAGTGCAGGGCCTCTGTCCGTCCTGGGTTTGTGGGACTCGCGCCAGACACGAGAAGTGCGCCTTTGTGGGAGAGGTGAATAGTGCGGATCCTGTTTCAGTCTAAAGACTGAAACAGGATCCGCACTCTTCACCGTTCCTTTCAGAATCATTTGATTCATCAGCTAGGAACGGCGATTCCTTCTCCAGACCAATCGAAGGCTAGGCCGCACTCACTCGATCTTTCCGAGAGGTGTGTGGC
Source organism: Lemur catta (assembly GCF_020740605.2). NCBI lineage: Eukaryota > Metazoa > Chordata > Mammalia > Primates > Lemuridae > Lemur > Lemur catta. The sequence goes on from NC_059140.1 coordinate 66,171,561, forward strand.
GCAACTTTGGAAAGAACCGCTAGGTGGAGAACTATTTGGTATTTTTCCGTAGCACTTTTCCCCGTAACTGTCCTAAGGTTGGTCTCTGCATCCTTAAGCATAGGGGAGTTTTCACAGAGGAAAGCAGGCCGAGGCCCAGTGAACTTGGCATTTCCAATAGTTGGTGCTAGAGACTGCAAAGAAAGTGTTCTTTTCGGTATTATTCCACTGTGGTTTCGCCATGATGTTCAGAACCCGAGCAGGTTTCTCGCATTAGCGTCAGAATCCTGCCAGTAGTTGAGATTTCTGGGTGGGGTGTAAGTGCGGGGCTTCTGTCAGCCCTGCCTTTGGTTTGCTTACCTGCAGAGATGGTAAGTGCATATTTGCGTGAGATGGGAAAAGTGTGGATCGTGCTTCAGATTTCATCCTGACCCTTTTGAGATCACCAGTATGTTGGTAATTATTGGCCATTTCCATAGCGTTTTGCACCGTAACAGGCATGAGGTCGGTCTCTGCATCCTGAAGCCTAGGATGCTTTTCGCAGAGAAACCTCTGCTGAGGCCCAGGTAACTTGGTATTTCCCATACCTGGCACCGGAGCCTTGGAAGATAGGATTGTTTTCAGTATTCTTTCACCGTCCTTTCACCACCGTTTCAAGAACGGGAGCCCTTTTCAACCGTTAGCGTAAGGACCCTTCCTTGGAGATGAGATATTTTTCTGGGGTGGCAAGTGCAGGGCCTCTGTCCGTCCTGGGTTTGTGGGACTCGCGCCAGACACGAGAAGTGCGCCTTTGTGGGAGAGGTGAATAGTGCGGATCCTGTTTCAGTCTAAAGACTGAAACAGGATCCGCACTCTTCACCGTTCCTTTCAGAATCATTTGATTCATCAGCTAGGAACGGCGATTCCTTCTCCAGACCAATCGAAGGCTAGGCCGCAGTCACTCGATCTTTCCGAGAGGTGTGTGGCGCAACTTTGGAAAGAACCGCTAGGTGGAGAACTAATTGGTATTTTTCCGTAGCACTTTTCCCCGTAACTGTCCTAAGGTTGGTCTCTGCATCCTTAAGCATAGGGGAGTTTTCACAGAGGAAAGCAGGCCGAGGCCCAGTGAACTTGGCATTTCCAATAGTTGGTGCTAGAGACTGCAAAGAAGGTGTTCTTTTCGGTATTATTCCACTGTGGTTTCGCCATGATGTTCAGAACCTGAGCAGGTTTCTCGCATTAGCGTCAGAATCCTGCCAGTATTTGAGATTTCTGGGTGGGGTGTAAGTGCGGGGCTTCTGTCAGCCCTGCCTTTGGTTTGCTTACCTGCAGAGATGGTAAGTGCATATTTGCCTGAGGTGGGAAAAGTGTGGATCGTGCTTCAGATTTCATCCTGACCCTTTTGAGATCACCAGTATGTTGGTAATTATTGGCCATTTCCATAGCGTTTTGCAGCGTAACAGGCATGAGGTCGGTCTCTGCATCCTGAAGCCTAGGATGCTTTTCGCAGAGAAACCTCTGCTGAGGCCCAGGTAACTTGGTATTTCCCATACCTGGCACCGGAGCCTTGGAAGATAGGATTGTTTTCAGTATTCTTTCACCGTCCTTTCACCACCGTTTCAAGAACGGGAGCCCTTTTCAACCGTTAGCGTAAGGACCCTTCCTTGGAGATGAGATATTTTTCTGGGGTGGCAAGTGCAGGGCCTCTGTCCATCCTGGGTTTGTGGGACTCGCGCCAGACACGAGAAGTGCGCCTTTGTGGGAGAGGTGAATAGTGCGGATCCTGTTTCAGTCTAAAGACTGAAACAGGATCCGCACTCTTCACCGTTCCTTTCAGAATCATTTGATTCATCAGCTAGGAACGGCGATTCCTTCTCCAGACCAATCGAAGGCTAGGCCGCACTCACTCGATCTTTCCGAGAGGTGTGTGGCGCAACTTTGGAAAGAACCGCTAGGTGGAGAACTATTTGGTATTTTTCCGTAGCACTTTTCCCCGTAACTGTCCTAAGGTTGGTCTCTGCATCCTTAAGCATAGGGGAGTTTTCACAGAGGAAAGCAGGCCGAGGCCCAGTGAACTTGGCATTTCCAATAGTTGGTGCTAGAGACTGCAAAGAAAGTGTTCTTTTCGGTATTATTCCACTGTGGTTTCGCCATGATGTTCAGAACCCGAGCAGGTTTCTCGCATTAGCGTCAGAATCCTGCCAGTAGTTGAGATTTCTGGGTGGGGTGTAAGTGCGGGGCTTCTGTCAGCCCTGCCTTTGGTTTGCTTACCTGCAGAGATGGTAAGTGCATATTTGCGTGAGATGGGAAAAGTGTGGATCGTGCTTCAGATTTCATCCTGACCCTTTTGAGATCACCAGTATGTTGGTAATTATTGGCCATTTCCATAGCGTTTTGCACCGTAACAGGCATGAGGTCGGTCTCTGCATCCTGAAGCCTAGGATGCTTTTCGCAGAGAAACCTCTGCTGAGGCCCAGGTAACTTGGTATTTCCCATACCTGGCACCGGAGCCTTGGAAGATAGGATTGTTTTCAGTATTCTTTCACCGTCCTTTCACCACCGTTTCAAGAACGGGAGCCCTTTTCAACCGTTAGCGTAAGGACCCTTCCTTGGAGATGAGATATTTTTCTGGGGTGGCAAGTGCAGGGCCTCTGTCCGTCCTGGGTTTGTGGGACTCGCGCCAGACACGAGAAGTGCGCCTTTGTGGGAGAGGTGAATAGTGCGGATCCTGTTTCAGTCTAAAGACTGAAACAGGATCCGCACTCTTCACCGTTCCTTTCAGAATCATTTGATTCATCAGCTAGGAACGGCGATTCCTTCTCCAGACCAATCGAAGGCTAGGCCGCACTCACTCGATCTTTCCGAGAGGTGTGTGGCGCAACTTTGGAAAGAACCGCTAGGTGGAGAACTAATTGGTATTTTTCCGTAGCACTTTTCCCCGTAACTGTCCTAAGGTTGGTCTCTGCATCCTTAAGCATAGGGGAGTTTTCACAGAGGAAAGCAGGCCGAGGCCCAGTGAACTTGGCATTTCCAATAATTGGTGCTAGAGACTGCAAAGAAAGTGTTCTTTTCGGTATTATTCCACTGTGGTTTCGCCATGATGTTCAGAACCCGAGCAGGTTTCTCGCATTAGCGTCAGAATCCTGCCTGGTAGTTGAGATTTCTGGGTGGGGTGTAAGTGCGGGGCTTCTGTCAGCCCTGCCTTTGGTTTGCGTACCTGCAGAGTTGGTAAGTGCATATTTGCGTGAGGTGGGAAAAGTGTGGATCGTGCTTCAGATTTCATCCTGACCCTTTTGAGATCACCAGTATGTTGGTAATTATTGGCCATTTCCATAGCGTTTTGCACCGTAACAGGCATGAGTTCGGTCTCTGCATCCTGAAGCCTAGGATGCTTTTCGCAGAGAAACCTCTGCTGAGGCCCAGGTAACTTGGTATTTCCCATACCTGGCACCAGAGCCTTGGAAGATAGGATTGTTTTCAGTATTCTTTCACCGTCCTTTCACCACCGTTTCAAGAACGGGAGCCCTTTTCAACCGTTAGCGTAAGGACCCTTCCTTAGAGATGAGATATTTTTCTGGGGTGGCAAGTGCAGGGCCTCTGTCCGTCCTGGGTTTGTGGGACTCGCGCCAGACACGAGAAGTGCGCCTTTGTGGGAGAGGTGAATAGTGCGGATCCTGTTTCAGTCTAAAGACTGAAACAGGATCCGCACTCTTCACCGTTCCTTTCAGAATCATTTGATTCATCAGCTAGGAACGGCGATTCCTTCTCCAGACCAATCGAAGGCTAGGCCGCACTCACTCGATCTTTCCGAGAGGTGTGTGGCGCAACTTTGGAAAGAACCGCTAGGTGGAGAACTATTTGGTATTTTTCCGTAGCACTTTTCCCCGTAACTGTCCTAAGGTTGGTCTCTGCATCCTTAAGCATAGGGGAGTTTTCACAGAGGAAAGCAGGCCGAGGCCCAGTGAACTTGGCATTTCCAATAGTTGGTGCTAGAGACTGCAAAGAAAGTGTTCTTTTCGGTATTATTCCACTGTGGTTTCGCCATGATGTTCAGAACCCGAGCAGGTTTCTCGCATTAGCGTCAGAATCCTGCCTGGTAGTTGAGATTTCTGGGTGGGGTGTAAGTGCGGGGCTTCTGTCAGGCCTGCCTTTGGTTTGCTTACCTGCACAGTTGGTAAGTGCATATTTGCCTGAGGTGGGAAAAGTGTGGATCGTGCTTCAGATTTCATCCTGACCCTTTTGAGATCACCAGTATGTTGGTAATTATTGGCCATTTCCATAGCGTTTTGCACCGTAACAGGCATGAGGTCGGTCTCTGCATCCTGAAGCCTAGGATGCTTTTCGCAGAGAAACCTCTGCTGAGGCCCAGGTAACTTGGTATTTCCCATACCTGGCACCGGAGCCTTGGAAGATAGGATTGTTTTCAGTATTCTTTCACCGTCCTTTCACCACCGTTTCAAGAACGGGAGCCCTTTTCAACCGTTAGCGTAAGGACCCTTCCTTGGAGATGAGATATTTTTCTGGGGTGGCAAGTGCAGGGCCTCTGTCCGTCCTGGGTTTGTGGGACTCGCGCCAGACACGAGAAGTGCGCCTTTGTGGGAGAGGTGAATAGTGCGGATCCTGTTTCAGTCTAAAGACTGAAACAGGATCCGCACTCTTCACCGTTCCTTTCAGAATTATTTGATTCATCAGCTAGGAACGGCGATTCCTTCTCCAGACCAATCGAAGTCTAGGCCGCAGTCACTCGATCTTTCCGAGAGGTGTGTGGCGCAACTTTGGAAAGAACCGCTAGGTGGAGAACTATTTGGTATTTTTCCGTAGCACTTTTCCCCGTAACTGTCCTAAGGTTGGTCTCTGCATCCTTAAGCATAGGGGAGTTTTCACAGAGGAAAGCAGGCCGAGGCCCAGTGAACTTGGCATTTCCAATAGTTGGTGCTAGAGACTGCAAAGAAAGTGTTCTTTTCGGTATTATTCCACTGTGGTTGCGCCATGATGTTCAGAACCCGAGCAGGTTTCTCGCATTAGCGTCAGAATCCTGCCTGGTAGTTGAGATTTCTGGGTGGGGTGTAAGTGCGGGGCTTCTGTCAGGCCTGCCTTTGGTTTGCTTACCTGCAGAGTTGGTAAGTGCATATTTGCCTGAGGTGGGAAAAGTGTGGATCGTGCTTCAGATTTCATCCTGACCCTTTTGAGATCACCAGTATGTTGGTAATTATTGGCCATTTCCATAGCGTTTTGCACCGTAACAGGCATGAGATCGGTCTCTGCATCCTGAAGCCTAGGATGCTTTTCGCAGAGAAACCTCTGCTGAGGCCCAGGTAACTTGGTATTTCCCATACCTGGCACCGGAGCCTTGGAAGATAGGATTGTTTTCAGTATTCTTTCACCGTCCTTTCACCACCGTTTCAAGAACGGGAGCCCTTTTCAACCGTTAGCGTAAGGACCCTTCCTTGGAGATGAGATATTTTTCTGGGGTGGCAAGTGCAGGGCCTCTGTCCGTCCTGGGTTTGTGGGACTCGCGCCAGACACGAGAAGTGCGCCTTTGTGGGAGAGGTGAATAGTGCGGATCCTGTTTCAGTCTAAAGACTGAAACAGGATCCGCACTCTTCACCGTTCCTTTCAGAATCATTTGATTCATCAGCTAGGAACGGCGATTCCTTCTCCAGACCAATCGAAGGCTAGGCCGCAGTCACTCGATCTTTCCGAGAGGTGTGTGGCGCAACTTTGGAAAGAACCGCTAGGTGGAGAACTATTTGGTATTTTTCCGTAGCACTTTTCCCCGTAACTGTCCTAAGGTTGGTCTCTGCATCCTTAAGCATAGGGGAGTTTTCACAGAGGAAAGCAGGCCGAGGCCCAGTGAACTTGGCATTTCCAATAGTTGGTGCTAGAGACTGCAAAGAAAGTGTTCTCTTCGGTATTATTCCACTGTGGTTTCGCCATGATGTTCAGAACCCGAACATGTTTCTCGCATTAGCGTCAGAATCCTGCCTGGTAGTTGAGATTTCTGGGTGGGGTGTAAGTGCGGGGCTTCTGTCAGCCCTGCCTTTGGTTTGCTTACCTGCAGAGTTGGTAAGTGCATATTTGCGTGAGATGGGAAAAGTGTGGATCGTGCTTCAGATTTCATCCTGACCGTTTTGAGATCACCAGTATGTTGGTAATTATTGGCCATTTCCATAGCGTTTTGCGCCGTAACAGGCATGAGGTCGGTCTCTGCATCCTGAAGCCTAGGATGCTTTTCGCAGAGAAACCTCTGCTGAGGCCCAGGTAACTTGGTATTTCCCATACCTGGCACCGGAGCCTTGGAAGATAGGATTGTTTTCAGTATTCTTTCACCGTCCTTTCACCACCGTTTCAAGAACGGGAGCCCTTTTCAACCGTTAGCGTAAGGACCCTTCCTTGGAGATGAGATATTTTTCTGGGGTGGCAAGTGCAGGGCCTCTGTCCGTCCTGGGTTTGTGGGACTCGCGCCAGACACGAGAAGTGCGCCTTTGTGGGAGAGGTGAATAGTGCGGATCCTGTTTCAGTCTAAAGACTGAAACAGGATCCGCACTCTTCACCGTTCCTTTCAGAATCATTTGATTCATCAGCTAGGAACGGCGATTCCTTCTCCAGACCAATCGAAGGCTAGGCCGCACTCACTCGATCTTTCCGAGAGGTGTGTGGCGCAACTTTGGAAAGAACCGCTAGGTGGAGAACTATTTGGTATTTTTCCGTAGCACTTTTCCCCGTAACTGTCCTAAGGTTGGTCTCTGCATCCTTAAGCATAGGGGAGTTTTCACAGAGGAAAGCAGGCCGAGGCCCAGTGAACTTGGCATTTCCAATAGTTGGTGCTAGAGACTGCAAAGAAAGTGTTCTTTTCGGTATTATTCCACTGTGGTTTCGCCATGATGTTCAGAACCCGAGCAGGTTTCTCGCATTAGCGTCAGAATCCTGCCAGTAGTTGAGATTTCTGGGTGGGGTGTAAGTGCGGGGCTTCTGTCAGCCCTGCCTTTGGTTTGCTTACCTGCAGAGATGGTAAGTGCATATTTGCGTGAGATGGGAAAAGTGTGGATCGTGCTTCAGATTTCATCCTGACCCTTTTGAGATCACCAGTATGTTGGTAATTATTGGCCATTTCCATAGCGTTTTGCACCGTAACAGGCATGAGGTCGGTCTCTGCATCCTGAAGCCTAGGATGCTTTTCGCAGAGAAACCTCTGCTGAGGCCCAGGTAACTTGGTATTTCCCATACCTGGCACCGGAGCCTTGGAAGATAGGATTGTTTTCAGTATTCTTTCACCGTCCTTTCACCACCGTTTCAAGAACGGGAGCCCTTTTCAACCGTTAGCGTAAGGACCCTTCCTTGGAGATGAGATATTTTTCTGGGGTGGCAAGTGCAGGGCCTCTGTCCGTCCTGGGTTTGTGGGACTCGCGCCAGACACGAGAAGTGCGCCTTTGTGGGAGAGGTGAATAGTGCGGATCCTGTTTCAGTCTAAAGACTGAAACAGGATCCGCACTCTTCACCGTTCCTTTCAGAATCATTTGATTCATCAGCTAGGAACGGCGATTCCTTCTCCAGACCAATCGAAGGCTAGGCCGCAGTCACTCGATCTTTCCGAGAGGTGTGTGGCGCAACTTTGGAAAGAACCGCTAGGTGGAGAACTAATTGGTATTTTTCCGTAGCACTTTTCCCCGTAACTGTCCTAAGGTTGGTCTCTGCATCCTTAAGCATAGGGGAGTTTTCACAGAGGAAAGCAGGCCGAGGCCCAGTGAACTTGGCATTTCCAATAATTGGTGCTAGAGACTGCAAAGAAAGTGTTCTTTTCGGTATTATTCCACTGTGGTTTCGCCATGATGTTCAGAACCCGAGCAGGTTTCTCGCATTAGCGTCAGAATCCTGCCTGGTAGTTGAGATTTCTGGGTGGGGTGTAAGTGCGGGGCTTCTGTCAGCCCTGCCTTTGGTTTGCGTACCTGCAGAGTTGGTAAGTGCATATTTGCGTGAGGTGGGAAAAGTGTGGATCGTGCTTCAGATTTCATCCTGACCCTTTTGAGATCACCAGTATGTTGGTAATTATTGGCCATTTCCATAGCGTTTTGCACCGTAACAGGCATGAGTTCGGTCTCTGCATCCTGAAGCCTAGGATGCTTTTCGCAGAGAAACCTCTGCTGAGGCCCAGGTAACTTGGTATTTCCCATACCTGGCACCGGAGCCTTGGAAGATAGGATTGTTTTCAGTATTCTTTCACCGTCCTTTCACCACCGTTTCAAGAACGGGAGCCCTTTTCAACCGTTAGCGTAAGGACCCTTCCTTGGAGATGAGATATTTTTCTGGGGTGGCAAGTGCAGGGCCTCTGTCCGTCCTGGGTTTGTGGGACTCGCGCCAGACACGAGAAGTGCGCCTTTGTGGGAGAGGTGAATAGTGCGGATCCTGTTTCAGTCTAAAGACTGAAACAGGATCCGCACTCTTCACCGTTCCTTTCAGAATCATTTGATTCATCAGCTAGGAACGGCGATTCCTTCTCCAGACCAATCGAAGGCTAGGCCGCAGTCACTCGATCTTTCCGAGAGGTGTGTGGCGCAACTTTGGAAAGAACCGCTAGGTGGAGAACTAATTGGTATTTTTCCGTAGCACTTTTCCCCGTAACTGTCCTAAGGTTGGTCTCTGCATCCTTAAGCATAGGGGAGTTTTCACAGAGGAAAGCAGGCCGAGGCCCAGTGAACTTGGCATTTCCAATAGTTGGTGCTAGAGACTGCAAAGAAAGTGTTCTCTTCGGTATTATTCCACTGTGGTTTCGCCATGATGTTCAGAACCCGAACATGTTTCTCGCATTAGCGTCAGAATCCTGCCTGGTAGTTGAGATTTCTGGGTGGGGTGTAAGTGCGGGGCTTCTGTCAGCCCTGCCTTTGGTTTGCTTACCTGCAGAGTTGGTAAGTGCATATTTGCGTGAGATGGGAAAAGTGTGGATCGTGCTTCAGATTTCATCCTGACCGTTTTGAGATCACCAGTATGTTGGTAATTATTGGCCATTTCCATAGCGTTTTGCGCCGTAACAGGCATGAGGTCGGTCTCTGCATCCTGAAGCCTAGGATGCTTTTCGCAGAGAAACCTCTGCTGAGGCCCAGGTAACTTGGTATTTCCCATACCTGGCACCGGAGCCTTGGAAGATAGGATTGTTTTCAGTATTCTTTCACCGTCCTTTCACCACCGTTTCAAGAACGGGAGCCCTTTTCAACCGTTAGCGTAAGGACCCTTCCTTGGAGATGAGATATTTTTCTGGGGTGGCAAGTGCAGGGCCTCTGTCCGTCCTGGGTTTGTGGGACTCGCGCCAGACACGAGAAGTGCGCCTTTGTGGGAGAGGTGAATAGTGCGGATCCTGTTTCAGTCTAAAGACTGAAACAGGATCCGCACTCTTCACCGTTCCTTTCAGAATCATTTGATTCATCAGCTAGGAACGGCGATTCCTTCTCCAGACCAATCGAAGGCTAGGCCGCACTCACTCGATCTTTCCGAGAGGTGTGTGGCGCAACTTTGGAAAGAACCGCTAGGTGGAGAACTATTTGGTATTTTTCCGTAGCACTTTTCACCGTAACTGTCCTAAGGTTGGTCTCTGCATCCTTAAGCATAGGGGAGTTTTCACAGAGGAAAGCAGGCCGAGGCCCAGTGAACTTGGCATTTCCAATAGTTGGTGCTAGAGACTGCAAAGAAAGTGTTCTTTTCGGTATTATTCCACTGTGGTTTCGCCATGATGTTCAGAACCCGAGCAGGTTTCTCGCATTAGCGTCAGAATCCTGCCAGTAGTTGAGATTTCTGGGTGGGGTGTAAGTGCGGGGCTTCTGTCAGCCCTGCCTTTGGTTTGCTTACCTGCAGAGATGGTAAGTGCATATTTGCGTGAGATGGGAAAAGTGTGGATCGTGCTTCAGATTTCATCCTGACCCTTTTGAGATCACCAGTATGTTGGTAATTATTGGCCATTTCCATAGCGTTTTGCACCGTAACAGGCATGAGGTCGGTCTCTGCATCCTGAAGCCTAGGATGCTTTTCGCAGAGAAACCTCTGCTGAGGCCCAGGTAACTTGGTATTTCCCATACCTGGCACCGGAGCCTTGGAAGATAGGATTGTTTTCAGTATTCTTTCACCGTCCTTTCACCACCGTTTCAAGAACGGGAGCCCTTTTCAACCGTTAGCGTAAGGACCCTTCCTTGGAGATGAGATATTTTTCTGGGGTGGCAAGTGCAGGGCCTCTGTCCGTCCTGGGTTTGTGGGACTCGCGCCAGACACGAGAAGTGCGCCTTTGTGGGAGAGGTGAATAGTGCGGATCCTGTTTCAGTCTAAAGACTGAAACAGGATCCGCACTCTTCACCGTTCCTTTCAGAATCATTTGATTCATCAGCTAGGAACGGCGATTCCTTCTCCAGACCAATCGAAGGCTAGGCCGCAGTCACTCGATCTTTCCGAGAGGTGTGTGGCGCAACTTTGGAAAGAACCGCTAGGTGGAGAACTAATTGGTATTTTTCCGTAGCACTTTTCCCCGTAACTGTCCTAAGGTTGGTCTCTGCATCCTTAAGCATAGGGGAGTTTTCACAGAGGAAAGCAGGCCGAGGCCCAGTGAACTTGGCATTTCCAATAATTGGTGCTAGAGACTGCAAAGAAAGTGTTCTTTTCGGTATTATTCCACTGTGGTTTCGCCATGATGTTCAGAACCCGAGCAGGTTTCTCGCATTAGCGTCAGAATCCTGCCTGGTAGTTGAGATTTCTGGGTGGGGTGTAAGTGCGGGGCTTCTGTCAGCCCTGCCTTTGGTTTGCGTACCTGCAGAGTTGGTAAGTGCATATTTGCGTGAGGTGGGAAAAGTGTGGATCGTGCTTCAGATTTCATCCTGACCCTTTTGAGATCACCAGTATGTTGGTAATTATTGGCCATTTCCATAGCGTTTTGCACCGTAACAGGCATGAGTTCGGTCTCTGCATCCTGAAGCCTAGGATGCTTTTCGCAGAGAAACCTCTGCTGAGGCCCAGGTAACTTGGTATTTCCCATACCTGGCACCAGAGCCTTGGAAGATAGGATTGTTTTCAGTATTCTTTCACCGTCCTTTCACCACCGTTTCAAGAACGGGAGCCCTTTTCAACCGTTAGCGTAAGGACCCTTCCTTAGAGATGAGATATTTTTCTGGGGTGGCAAGTGCAGGGCCTCTGTCCGTCCTGGGTTTGTGGGACTCGCGCCAGACACGAGAAGTGCGCCTTTGTGGGAGAGGTGAATAGTGCGGATCCTGTTTCAGTCTAAAGACTGAAACAGGATCCGCACTCTTCACCGTTCCTTTCAGAATCATTTGATTCATCAGCTAGGAACGGCGATTCCTTCTCCAGACCAATCGAAGGCTAGGCCGCACTCACTCGATCTTTCCGAGAGGTGTGTGGCGCAACTTTGGAAAGAACCGCTAGGTGGAGAACTATTTGGTATTTTTCCGTAGCACTTTTCACCGTAACTGTCCTAAGGTTGGTCTCTGCATCCTTAAGCATAGGGGAGTTTTCACAGAGGAAAGCAGGCCGAGGCCCAGTGAACTTGGCATTTCCAATAGTTGGTGCTAGAGACTGCAAAGAAAGTGTTCTTTTCGGTATTATTCCACTGTGGTTTCGCCATGATGTTCAGAACCCGAGCAGGTTTCTCGCATTAGCGTCAGAATCCTGCCTGGTAGTTGAGATTTCTGGGTGGGGTGTAAGTGCGGGGCTTCTGTCAGGCCTGCCTTTGGTTTGCTTACCTGCACAGTTGGTAAGTGCATATTTGCCTGAGGTGGGAAAAGTGTGGATCGTGCTTCAGATTTCATCCTGACCCTTTTGAGATCACCAGTATGTTGGTAATTATTGGCCATTTCCATAGCGTTTTGCACCGTAACAGGCATGAGGTCGGTCTCTGCATCCTGAAGCCTAGGATGCTTTTCGCAGAGAAACCTCTGCTGAGGCCCAGGTAATTGGTATTTCCCATACCTGGCACCGGAGCCTTGGAAGATAGGATTGTTTTCAGTATTCTTTCACCGTCCTTTCACCACCGTTTCAAGAACGGGAGCCCTTTTCAACCGTTAGCGTAAGGACCCTTCCTTGGAGATGAGATATTTTTCTGGGGTGGCAAGTGCAGGGCCTCTGTCCGTCCTGGGTTTGTGGGACTCGCGCCAGACACGAGAAGTGCGCCTTTGTGGGAGAGGTGAATAGTGCGGATCCTGTTTCAGTCTAAAGACTGAAACAGGATCCGCACTCTTCACCGTTCCTTTCAGAATCATTTGATTCATCAGCTAGGAACGGCGATTCCTTCTCCAGACCAATCGAAGGCTAGGCCGCACTCACTCGATCTTTCCGAGAGGTGTGTGGCGCAACTTTGGAAAGAACCGCTAGGTGGAGAACTATTTGGTATTTTTCCGTAGCACTTTTCCCCGTAACTGTCCTAAGGTTGGTCTCTGCATCCTTAAGCATAGGGGAGTTTTCACAGAGGAAAGCAGGCCGAGGCCCAGTGAACTTGGCATTTCCAATAGTTGGTGCTAGAGACTGCAAAGAAAGTGTTCTTTTCGGTATTATTCCACTGTGGTTTCGCCATGATGTTCAGAACCCGAGCAGGTTTCTCGCATTAGCGTCAGAATCCTGCCAGTAGTTGAGATTTCTGGGTGGGGTGTAAGTGCGGGGCTTCTGTCAGCCCTGCCTTTGGTTTGCTTACCTGCAGAGATGGTAAGTGCATATTTGCGTGAGATGGGAAAAGTGTGGATCGTGCTTCAGATTTCATCCTGACCCTTTTGAGATCACCAGTATGTTGGTAATTATTGGCCATTTCCATAGCGTTTTGCAGCGTAACAGGCATGAGGTCGGTCTCTGCATCCTGAAGCCTAGGATGCTTTTCGCAGAGAAACCTCTGCTGAGGCCCAGGTAACTTGGTATTTCCCATACCTGGCACCGGAGCCTTGGAAGATAGGATTGTTTTCAGTATTCTTTCACCGTCCTTTCACCACCGTTTCAAGAACGGGAGCCCTTTTCAACCGTTAGCGTAAGGACCCTTCCTTGGAGATGAGATATTTTTCTGGGGTGGCAAGTGCAGGGCCTCTGTCCGTCCTGGGTTTGTGGGACTCGCGCCAGACACGAGAAGTGCGCCTTTGTGGGAGAGGTGAATAGTGCGGATCCTGTTTCAGTCTAAAGACTGAAACAGGATCCGCACTCTTCACCGTTCCTTTCAGAATCATTTGATTCATCAGCTAGGAACGGCGATTCCTTCTCCAGACCAATCGAAGGCTAGGCCGCAGTCACTCGATCTTTCCGAGAGGTGTGTGGCGCAACTTTGGAAAGAACCGCTAGGTGGAGAACTAATTGGTATTTTTCCGTAGCACTTTTCCCCGTAACTGTCCTAAGGTTGGTCTCTGCATCCTTAAGCATAGGGGAGTTTTCACAGAGGAAAGCAGGCCGAGGCCCAGTGAACTTGGCATTTCCAATAATTGGTGCTAGAGACTGCAAAGAAAGTGTTCTTTTCGGTATTATTCCACTGTGGTTTCGCCATGATGTTCAGAACCCGAGCAGGTTTCTCGCATTAGCGTCAGAATCCTGCCTGGTAGTTGAGATTTCTGGGTGGGGTGTAAGTGCGGGGCTTCTGTCAGCCCTGCCTTTGGTTTGCGTACCTGCAGAGTTGGTAAGTGCATATTTGCGTGAGGTGGGAAAAGTGTGGATCGTGCTTCAGATTTCATCCTGACCCTTTTGAGATCACCAGTATGTTGGTAATTATTGGCCATTTCCATAGCGTTTTGCACCGTAACAGGCATGAGTTTGGTCTCTGCATCCTGAAGCCTAGGATGCTTTTCGCAGAGAAACCTCTGCTGAGGCCCTGGTAACTTGGTATTTCCCATACCTGGCACCAGAGCCTTGGAAGATAGGATTGTTTTCAGTATTCTTTCACCGTCCTTTCACCACCGTTTCAAGAACGGGAGCCCTTTTCAACCGTTAGCGTAAGGACCCTTCCTTAGAGATGAGATATTTTTCTGGGGTGGCAAGTGCAGGGCCTCTGTCCGTCCTGGGTTTGTGGGACTCGCGCCAGACACGAGAAGTGCGCCTTTGTGGGAGAGGTGAATAGTGCGGATCCTGTTTCAGTCTAAAGACTGAAACAGGATCCGCACTCTTCACCGTTCCTTTCAGAATCATTTGATTCATCAGCTAGGAACGGCGATTCCTTCTCCAGACCAATCGAAGGCTAGGCCGCACTCACTCGATCTTTCCGAGAGGTGTGTGGCGCAACTTTGGAAAGAACCGCTAGGTGGAGAACTATTTGGTATTTTTCCGTAGCACTTTTCACCGTAACTGTCCTAAGGTTGGTCTCTGCATCCTTAAGCATAGGGGAGTTTTCACAGAGGAAAGCAGGCCGAGGCCCAGTGAACTTGGCATTTCCAATAGTTGGTGCTAGAGACTGCAAAGAAAGTGTTCTTTTCGGTATTATTCCACTGTGGTTTCGCCATGATGTTCAGAACCCGAGCAGGTTTCTCGCATTAGCGTCAGAATCCTGCCTGGTAGTTGAGATTTCTGGGTGGGGTGTAAGTGCGGGGCTTCTGTCAGGCCTGCCTTTGGTTTGCTTACCTGCACAGTTGGTAAGTGCATATTTGCCTGAGGTGGGAAAAGTGTGGATCGTGCTTCAGATTTCATCCTGACCCTTTTGAGATCACCAGTATGTTGGTAATTATTGGCCATTTCCATAGCGTTTTGCACCGTAACAGGCATGAGGTCGGTCTCTGCATCCTGAAGCCTAGGATGCTTTTCGCAGAGAAACCTCTGCTGAGGCCCAGGTAACTTGGTATTTCCCATACCTGGCACCGGAGCCTTGGAAGATAGGATTGTTTTCAGTATTCTTTCACCGTCCTTTCACCACCGTTTCAAGAACGGGAGCCCTTTTCAACCGTTAGCGTAAGGACCCTTCCTTGGAGATGAGATATTTTTCTGGGGTGGCAAGTGCAGGGCCTCTGTCCGTCCTGGGTTTGTGGGACTCGCGCCAGACACGAGAAGTGCGCCTTTGTGGGAGAGGTGAATAGTGCGGATCCTGTTTCAGTCTAAAGACTGAAACAGGATCCGCACTCTTCACCGTTCCTTTCAGAATCATTTGATTCATCAGCTAGGAACGGCGATTCCTTCTCCAGACCAATCGAAGGCTAGGCCGCACTCACTCGATCTTTCCGAGAGGTGTGTGGCGCAACTTTGGAAAGAACCGCTAGGTGGAGAACTATTTGGTATTTTTCCGTAGCACTTTTCCCCGTAACTGTCCTAAGGTTGGTCTCTGCATCCTTAAGCATAGGGGAGTTTTCACAGAGGAAAGCAGGCCGAGGCCCAGTGAACTTGGCATTTCCAATAGTTGGTGCTAGAGACTGCAAAGAAAGTGTTCTTTTCGGTATTATTCCACTGTGGTTTCGCCATGATGTACAGAACCCGAGCAGGTTTCTCGCATTAGCGTCAGAATCCTGCCTGGTAGTTGAGATTTCTGGGTGGGGTGTAAGTGCGGGGCTTCTGTCAGGCCTGCCTTTGGTTTGCTTACCTGCAGAGTTGGTAAGTGCATATTTGCGTGAGGTGGGAAAAGTGTGGATCGTGCTTCAGATTTCATCCTGACCCTTTTGAGATCACCAGTATGTTGGTAATTATTGGCCATTTCCATAGTGTTTTGCACCGTAACAGGCATGAGATCGGTCTCTGCATCCTGAAGCCTAGGATGCTTTTCGCAGAGAAACCTCTGCTGAGGCCCAGGTAACTTGGTATTTCCCATACCTGGCACCGGAGCCTTGGAAGATAGGATTGTTTTCAGTATTCCTTCACCGTCCTTTCACCACCGTTTCAAGAACGGGAGCCCTTTTCAACCGTTAGCGTAAAGACCCTTCCTTGGAGATGAGATATTTTTCTGGGGTGGCAAGTGCAGGGCCTCTGTCCGTCCTGGGTTTGTGGGACTCGCGCTAGACACGAGAAGTGCGCCTTTGTGGGAGAGGTGAATAGTGCGGATCCTGTTTCAGTCTAAAGACTGAAACAGGATCCGCACTCTTCACCGTTCCTTTCAGAATTATTTGATTCATCAGCTAGGAACGGCGATTCCTTCTCCAGACCAATCGAAGTCTAGGCCACAGTCACTCGATCTTTCCGAGAGGTGTGTGGCGCAACTTTGGAAAGAACCGCTAGGTGGAGAACTATTTGGTATTTTTCCGTAGCACTTTTCCCCGTAACTGTCCTAAGGTTGGTCTCTGCATCCTTAAGCATAGGGGAGTTTTCACAGAGGAAAGCAGGCCGAGGCCCAGTGAACTTGGCATTTCCAATAGTTGGTGCTAGAGACTGCAAAGAAAGTGTTCTTTTCGGTATTATTCCACTGTGGTTGCGCCATGATGTTCAGAACCCGAGCAGGTTTCTCACATTAGCGTCAGAATCCTGCCTGGTAGTTGAGATTTCTGGGTGGGGTGTAAGTGCGGGGCTTCTGTCAGGCCTGCCTTTGGTTTGCTTACCTGCAGAGTTGGTAAGTGCATATTTGCCTGAGGTGGGAAAAGTGTGGATCGTGCTTCAGATTTCATCCTGACCCTTTTGAGATCACCAGTATGTTGGTAATTATTGGCCATTTCCATAGCGTTTTGCACCGTAACAGGCATGAGATCGGTCTCTGCATCCTGAAGCCTAGGATGCTTTTCGCAGAGAAACCTCTGCTGAGGCCCAGGTAACTTGGTATTTCCCATACCTGGCACCGGAGCCTTGGAAGATAGGATTGTTTTCAGTATTCTTTCACCGTCCTTTCACCACCGTTTCAAGAACGGGAGCCCTTTTCAACCGTTAGCGTAAGGACCCTTCCTTGGAGATGAGATATTTTTCTGGGGTGGCAAGTGCAGGGCCTCTGTCCGTCCTGGGTTTGTGGGACTCGCGCCAGACACGAGAAGTGCGCCTTTGTGGGAGAGGTGAATAGTGCGGATCCTGTTTCAGTCTAAAGACTGAAACAGGATCCGCACTCTTCACCGTTCCTTTCAGAATCATTTGATTCATCAGCTAGGAACGGCGATTCCTTCTCCAGACCAATCGAAGGCTAGGCCGCAGTCACTCGATCTTTCCGAGAGGTGTGTGGCGCAACTTTGGAAAGAACCGCTAGGTGGAGAACTATTTGGTATTTTTCCGTAGCACTTTTCACCGTAACTGTCCTAAGGTTGGTCTCTGCATCCTTAAGCATAGGGGAGTTTTCACAGAGGAAAGCAGGCCGAGGCCCAGTGAACTTGGCAATTCCAATAGTTGGTGCTAGAGACTGCAAAGAAAGTGTTCTCTTCGGTATTATTCCACTGTGGTTTCGCCATGATGTTCAGAACCCGAACAGGTTTCTCGCATTAGCGTCAGAATCCTGCCTGGTAGTTGAGATTTCTGGGTGGGGTGTAAGTGCGGGGCTTCTGTCAGCCCTGCCTTTGGTTTGCTTACCTGCAGAGTTGGTAAGTGCATATTTGCGTGAGATGGGAAAAGTGTGGATCGTGCTTCAGATTTCATCCTGACCGTTTTGAGATCACCAGTATGTTGGTAATTATTGGCCATTTCCATAGCGTTTTGCGCCGTAACAGGCATGAGGTCGGTCTCTGCATCCTGAAGCCTAGGATGCTTTTCGCAGAGAAACCTCTGCTGAGGCCCAGGTAACTTGGTATTTCCCATACCTGGCACCGGAGCCTTGGAAGATAGGATTGTTTTCAGTATTCTTTCACCGTCCTTTCACCACCGTTTCAAGAACGGGAGCCCTTTTCAACCGTTAGCGTAAGGACCCTTCCTTGGAGATGAGATATTTTTCTGGGGTGGCAAGTGCAGGGCCTCTGTCCGTCCTGGGTTTGTGGGACTCGCGCCAGACACGAGAAGTGCGCCTTTGTGGGAGAGGTGAATAGTGCGGATCCTGTTTCAGTCTAAAGACTGAAACAGGATCCGCACTCTTCACCGTTCCTTTCAGAATCATTTGATTCATCAGCTAGGAACGGCGATTCCTTCTCCAGACCAATCGAAGGCTAGGCTGCACTCACTCGATCTTTCCGAGAGGTGTGTGGCGCAACTTTGGAAAGAACCGCTAGGTGGAGAACTATTTGGTATTTTTCCGTAGCACTTTTCCCCGTAACTGTCCTAAGGTTGGTCTCTGCATCCTTAAGCATAGGGGAGTTTTCACAGAGGAAAGCAGGCCGAGGCCCAGTGAACTTGGCATTTCCAATAGTTGGTGCTAGAGACTGCAAAGAAAGTGTTCTTTTCGGTATTATTCCACTGTGGTTTCGCCATGATGTTCAGAACCCGAGCAGGTTTCTCGCATTAGCGTCAGAATCCTGCCTGGTAGTTGAGATTTCTGGGTGGGGTGTAAGTGCGGGGCTTCTGTCAGCCCTGCCTTTGGTTTGCTTACCTGCAGAGTTGGTAAGTCCATATTTGCCTGAGGTGGGAAAAGTGTGGATCGTGCTTCAGATTTCATCCTGACCCTTTTGAGATCACCAGTATGTTGGTAATTATTGGCCATTTCCATAGCGTTTTGCACCGTAACAGGCATGAGGTCGGTCTCTGCATCCTGAAGCCTAGGATGCTTTTCGCAGAGAAACCTCTGCTGAGGCCCAGGTAACTTGGTATTTCCCATACCTGGCACCGGAGCCTTGGAAGATAGGATTGTTTTCAGTATTCTTTCACCGTCCTTTCACCACCGTTTCAAGAACGGGAGCCCTTTTCAACCGTTAGCGTAAGGACCCTTCCTTGGAGATGAGATATTTTTCTGGGGTGGCAAGTGCAGGGCCTCTGTCCGTCCTGGGTTTGTGGGACTCGCGCCAGACACGAGAAGTGCGCCTTTGTGGGAGAGGTGAATAGTGCGGATCCTGTTTCAGTCTAAAGACTGAAACAGGATCCGCACTCTTCACCGTTCCTTTCAGAATCATTTGATTCATCAGCTAGGAACGGCGATTCCTTCTCCAGACCAATCGAAGGCTAGGCCGCACTCACTCGATCTTTCCGAGAGGTGTGTGGCGCAACTTTGGAAAGAACCGCTAGGTGGAGAACTATTTGGTATTTTTCCGTAGCACTTTTCACCGTAACTGTCCTAAGGTTGGTCTCTGCATCCTTAAGCATAGGGGAGTTTTCACAGAGGAAAGCAGGCCGAGGCCCAGTGAACTTGGCATTTCCAATAGTTGGTGCTAGAGACTGCAAAGAAAGTGTTCTTTTCGGTATTATTCCACTGTGGTTTCGCCATGATGTTCAGAACCCTAGCAGGTTTCTCGCATTAGCGTCAGAATCCTGCCAGTAGTTGAGATTTCTGGGTGGGGTGTAAGTGCGGGGCTTCTGTCAGCCCTGCCTTTGGTTTGCTTACCTGCAGAGATGGTAAGTGCATATTTGCGTGAGATGGGAAAAGTGTGGATCGTGCTTCAGATTTCATCCTGACCCTTTTGAGATGACCAGTATGTTGGTAATTATTGGCCATTTCCATAGCGTTTTGCACCGTAACAGGCATGAGGTCGGTCTCTGCATCCTGAAGCCTAGGATGCTTTTCGCAGAGAAACCTCTGCTGAGGCCCAGGTAACTTGGTATTTCCCATACCTGGCACCGGAGCCTTGGAAGATAGGATTGTTTTCAGTATTCTTTCACCGTCCTTTCACCACCGTTTCAAGAACGGGAGCCCTTTTCAACCGTTAGCGTAAGGACCCTTCCTTGGAGATGAGATATTTTTCTGGGGTGGCAAGTGCAGGGCCTCTGTCCGTCCTGGGTTTGTGGGACTCGCGCCAGACACGAGAAGTGCGCCTTTGTGGGAGAGGTGAATAGTGCGGATCCTGTTTCAGTCTAAAGACTGAAACAGGATCCGCACTCTTCACCGTTCCTTTCAGAATCATTTGATTCATCAGCTAGGAACGGCGATTCCTTCTCCAGACCAATCGAAGGCTAGGCCGCACTCACTCGATCTTTCCGAGAGGTGTGTGGCGCAACTTTGGAAAGAACCGCTAGGTGGAGAACTATTTGGTATTTTTCCGTAGCACTTTTCCCCGTAACTGTCCTAAGGTTGGTCTCTGCATCCTTAAGCATAGGGGAGTTTTCACAGAGGAAAGCAGGCCGAGGCCCAGTGAACTTGGCATTTCCAATAGTTGGTGCTAGAGACTGCAAAGAAAGTGTTCTTTTCGGTATTATTCCACTGTGGTTTCGCCATGATGTTCAGAACCCGAGCAGGTTTCTCGCATTAGCGTCAGAATCCTGCCAGTAGTTGAGATTTCTGGGTGGGGTGTAAGTGCGGGGCTTCTGTCAGCCCTGCCTTTGGTTTGCTTACCTGCAGAGATGGTAAGTGCATATTTGCGTGAGATGGGAAAAGTGTGGATCATGCTTCAGATTTCATCCTGACCCTTTTGAGATCACCAGTATGTTGGTAATTATTGGCCATTTCCATAGCGTTTTGCAGCGTAACAGGCATGAGGTCGGTCTCTGCATCCTGAAGCCTAGGATGCTTTTCGCAGAGAAACCTCTGCTGAGGCCCAGGTAACTTGGTATTTCCCATACCTGGCACCGGAGCCTTGGAAGATAGGATTGTTTTCAGTATTCTTTCACCGTCCTTTCACCACCGTTTCAAGAACGGGAGCCCTTTCAACCGTTAGCGTAAGGACCCTTCCTTGGAGATGAGATATTTTTCTGGGGTGGCAAGTGCAGGGCCTCTGTCCGTCCTGGGTTTGTGGGACTCGCGCCAGACACGAGAAGTGCGCCTTTGTGGGAGAGGTGAATAGTGCGGATCCTGTTTCAGTCTAAAGACTGAAACAGGATCCGCACTCTTCACCGTTCCTTTCAGAATCATTTGATTCATCAGCTAGGAACGGCGATTCCTTCTCCAGACCAATCGAAGGCTAGGCCGCAGTCACTCGATCTTTCCGAGAGGTGTGTGGCGCAACTTTGGAAAGAACCGCTAGGTGGAGAACTATTTGGTATTTTTCCGTAGCACTTTTCCCCGTAACTGTCCTATGGTTGGTCTCTGCATCCTTAAGCATAGGGGAGATTTCACAGAGGAAAGCAGGCCGAGGCCCAGTGAACTTGGCATTTCCAATAGTTGGTGCTAGAGACTGCAAAGAAAGTGTTCTCTTCGGTATTATTCCACTGTGGTTTCGCCATGATGTTCAGAACCCGAGCAGGTTTCTCGCATTAGCGTCAGAATCCTGCCTGGTAGTTGAGATTTCTGGGTGGGGTGTAAGTGCGAGGCTTCTGTCAGCCCTGCCTTTGGTTTGCTTACCTGCAGAGTTGGTAAGTGCATATTTGCGTGAGATGGGAAAAGTGTGGATCGTGCTTCAGATTTCATCCTGACCGTTTTGAGATCACCAGTATGTTGGTAATTATTGGCCATTTCCATAGCGTTTTGCGCCGTAACAGGCATGAGGTCGGTCTCTGCATCCTGAAGCCTAGGATGCTTTTCGCAGAGAAACCTCTGCTGAGGCCCAGGTAACTTGGTATTTCCCATACCTGGCACCGGAGCCTTGGAAGATAGGATTGTTTTCAGTATTCTTTCACCGTCCTTTCACCACCGTTTCAAGAACGGGAGCCCTTTTCAACCGTTAGCGTAAGGACCCTTCCTTAGAGATGAGATATTTTTCTGGGGTGGCAAGTGCAGGGCCTCTGTCCGTCCTGGGTTTGTGGGACTCGCGCCAGACACGAGAAGTGCGCCTTTGTGGGAGAGGTGAATAGTGCGGATCCTGTTTCAGTCTAAAGACTGAAACAGGATCCGCACTCTTCACCGTTCCTTTCAGAATCATTTGATTCATCAGCTAGGAACGGCGATTCCTTCTCCAGACCAATCGAAGGCTAGGCCGCAGTCACTCGATCTTTCCGAGAGGTGTGTGGCGCAACTTTGGAAAGAACCGCTAGGTGGAGAACTATTTGGTATTTTTCCGTAGCACTTTTCCCCGTAACTGTCCTAAGGTTGGTCTCTGCATCCTTAAGCATAGGGGAGTTTTCACAGAGGAAAGCAGGCCGAGGCCCAGTGAACTTGGCATTTCCAATAGTTGGTGCTAGAGACTGCAAAGAAGGTGTTCTTTTCGGTATTATTCCACTGTGGTTTCGCCATGATGTTCAGAACCTGAGCAGGTTTCTCGCATTAGCGTCAGAATCCTGCCAGTATTTAGATTTCTGGGTGGGGTGTAAGTGCGGGGCTTCTGTCAGCCCTGCCTTTGGTTTGCTTACCTGCAGAGATGGTAAGTGCATATTTGCCTGAGGTGGGAAAAGTGTGGATCGTGCTTCAGATTTCATCCTGACCCTTTTGAGATCACCAGTATGTTGGTAATTATTGGCCATTTCCATAGCGTTTTGCACCGTAACAGGCATGAGGTCGGTCTCTGCATCCTGAAGCCTAGGATGCTTTTCGCAGAGAAACCTCTGCTGAGGCCCAGGTAACTTGGTATTTCCCATACCTGGCACCGGAGCCTTGGAAGATAGGATTGTTTTCAGTATTCTTTCACCGTCCTTTCACCACCGTTTCAAGAACGGGAGCCCTTTTCAACCGTTAGCGTAAGGACCCTTCCTTGGAGATGAGATATTTTTCTGGGGTGGCAAGTGCAGGGCCTCTGTCCGTCCTGGGTTTGTGGGACTCGCGCCAGACACGAGAAGTGCGCCTTTGTGGGAGAGGTGAATAGTGCGGATCCTGTTTCAGTCTAAAGACTGAAACAGGATCCGCACTCTTCACCGTTCCTTTCAGAATCATTTGATTCATCAGCTAGGAACGGCGATTCCTTCTCCAGACCAATCGAAGGCTAGGCCGCACTCACTCGATCTTTCCGAGAGGTGTGTGGCGCAACTTTGGAAAGAACCGCTAGGTGGAGAACTATTTGGTATTTTTCCGTAGCACTTTTCACCGTAACTGTCCTAAGGTTGGTCTCTGCATCCTTAAGCATAGGGGAGTTTTCACAGAGGAAAGCAGGCCGAGGCCCAGTGAACTTGGCATTTCCAATAGTTGGTGCTAGAGACTGCAAAGAAAGTGTTCTTTTCGGTATTATTCCACTGTGGTTTCGCCATGATGTTCAGAACCCGAGCAGGTTTCTCGCATTAGCGTCAGAATCCTGCCTGGTAGTTGAGATTTCTGGGTGGGGTGTAAGTGCGGGGCTTCTGTCAGGCCTGCCTTTGGTTTGCTTACCTGCACAGTTGGTAAGTGCATATTTGCCTGAGGTGGGAAAAGTGTGGATCGTGCTTCAGATTTCATCCTGACCCTTTTGAGATCACCAGTATGTTGGTAATTATTGGCCATTTCCATAGCGTTTTGCAGCGTAACAGGCATGAGGTCGGTCTCTGCATCCTGAAGCCTAGGATGCTTTTCGCAGAGAAACCTCTGCTGAGGCCCAGGTAACTTGGTATTTCCCATACCTGGCACCGGAGCCTTGGAAGATAGGATTGTTTTCAGTATTCTTTCACCGTCCTTTCACCACCGTTTCAAGAACGGGAGCCCTTTTCAACCGTTAGCGTAAGGACCCTTCCTTGGAGATGAGATATTTTTCTGGGGTGGCAAGTGCAGGGCCTCTGTCCGTCCTGGGTTTGTGGGACTCGCGCCAGACACGAGAAGTGCGCCTTTGTGGGAGAGGTGAATAGTGCGGATCCTGTTTCAGTCTAAAGACTGAAACAGGATCCGCACTCTTCACCGTTCCTTTCAGAATCATTTGATTCATCAGCTAGGAACGGCGATTCCTTCTCCAGACCAATCGAAGGCTAGGCCGCACTCACTCGATCTTTCCGAGAGGTGTGTGGCGCAACTTTGGAAAGAACCGCTAGGTGGAGAACTATTTGGTATTTTTCCGTAGCACTTTTCCCCGTAACTGTCCTAAGGTTGGTCTCTGCATCCTTAAGCATAGGGGAGTTTTCACAGAGGAAAGCAGGCCGAGGCCCAGTGAACTTGGCATTTCCAATAGTTGGTGCTAGAGACTGCAAAGAAAGTGTTCTTTTCGGTATTATTCCACTGTGGTTTCGCCATGATGTTCAGAACCCGAGCAGGTTTCTCGCATTAGCGTCAGAATCCTGCCTGGTAGTTGAGATTTCTGGGTGGGGTGTAAGTGCGAGGCTTCTGTCAGCCCTGCCTTTGGTTTGCTTACCTGCAGAGTTGGTAAGTGCATATTTGCGTGAGATGGGAAAAGTGTGGATCGTGCTTCAGATTTCATCCTGACCGTTTTGAGATCACCAGTATGTTGGTAATTATTGGCCATTTCCATAGCGTTTTGCGCCGTAACAGGCATGAGGTCGGTCTCTGCATCCTGAAGCCTAGGATGCTTTTCGCAGAGAAACCTCTGCTGAGGCCCAGGTAACTTCGTATTTCCCATACCTGGCACCGGAGCCTTGGAAGATAGGATTGTTTTCAGTATTCTTTCACCGTCCTTTCACCACCGTTTCAAGAACGGGAGCCCTTTTCAACCGTTAGCGTAAGGACCCTTCCTTAGAGATGAGATATTTTTCTGGGGTGGCAAGTGCAGGGCCTCTGTCCGTCCTGGGTTTGTGGGACTCGCGCCAGACACGAGAAGTGCGCCTTTGTTGGAGAGGTGAATAGTGCGGATCCTGTTTCAGTCTAAAGACTGAAACAGGATCCGCACTCTTCACCGTTCCTTTCAGAATCATTTGATTCATCAGCTAGGAACGGCGATTCCTTCTCCAGACCAATCGAAGGCTAGGCCGCACTCACTCGATCTTTCCGAGAGGTGTGTGGCGCAACTTTGGAAAGAACCGCTAGGTGGAGAACTATTTGGTATTTTTCCGTAGCACTTTTCCCCGTAACTGTCCTAAGGTTGGTCTCTGCATCCTTAAGCATAGGGGAGTTTTCACAGAGGAAAGCAGGCCGAGGCCCAGTGAACTTGGCATTTCCAATAGTTGGTGCTAGAGACTGCAAAGAAAGTGTTCTTTTCGGTATTATTCCACTGTGGTTTCGCCATGATGTTCAGAACCCGAGCAGGTTTCTCGCATTAGCGTCAGAATCCTGCCAGTAGTTGAGATTTCTGGGTGGGGTGTAAGTGCGGGGCTTCTGTCAGCCCTGCCTTTGGTTTGCTTACCTGCAGAGATGGTAAGTGCATATTTGCGTGAGATGGGAAAAGTGTGGATCGTGCTTCAGATTTCATCCTGACCCTTTTGAGATCACCAGTATGTTGGTAATTATTGGCCATTTCCATAGCGTTTTGCACCGTAACAGGCATGAGGTCGGTCTCTGCATCCTGAAGCCTAGGATGCTTTTCGCAGAGAAACCTCTGCTGAGGCCCAGGTAACTTGGTATTTCCCATACCTGGCACCGGAGCCTTGGAAGATAGGATTGTTTTCAGTATTCTTTCACCGTCCTTTCACCACCGTTTCAAGAACGGGAGCCCTTTTCAACCGTTAGCGTAAGGACCCTTCCTTGGAGATGAGATATTTTTCTGGGGTGGCAAGTGCAGGGCCTCTGTCCGTCCTGGGTTTGTGGGACTCGCGCCAGACACGAGAAGTGCGCCTTTGTGGGAGAGGTGAATAGTGCGGATCCTGTTTCAGTCTAAAGACTGAAACAGGATCCGCACTCTTCACCGTTCCTTTCAGAATCATTTGATTCATCAGCTAGGAACGGCGATTCCTTCTCCAGACCAATCGAAGGCTAGGCCGCACTCACTCGATCTTTCCGAGAGGTGTGTGGCGCAACTTTGGAAAGAACCGCTAGGTGGAGAACTATTTGGTATTTTTCCGTAGCACTTTTCCCCGTAACTGTCCTAAGGTTGGTCTCTGCATCCTTAAGCATAGGGGAGTTTTCACAGAGGAAAGCAGGCCGAGGCCCAGTGAACTTGGCATTTCCAATAGTTGGTGCTAGAGACTGCAAAGAAAGTGTTCTTTTCGGTATTATTCCACTGTGGTTTCGCCATGATGTACAGAACCCGAGCAGGTTTCTCGCATTAGCGTCAGAATCCTGCCTGGTAGTTGAGATTTCTGGGTGGGGTGTAAGTGCGGGGCTTCTGTCAGGCCTGCCTTTGGTTTGCTTACCTGCAGAGTTGGTAAGTGCATATTTGCGTGAGGTGGGAAAAGTGTGGATCGTGCTTCAGATTTCATCCTGACCCTTTTGAGATCACCAGTATGTTGGTAATTATTGGCCATTTCCATAGCGTTTTGCACCGTAACAGGCATGAGATCGGTCTCTGCATCCTGAAGCCTAGGATGCTTTTCGCAGAGAAACCTCTGCTGAGGCCCAGGTAACTTGGTATTTCCCATACCTGGCACCGGAGCCTTGGAAGATAGGATTGTTTTCAGTATTCCTTCACCGTCCTTTCACCACCGTTTCAAGAACGGGAGCCCTTTTCAACCGTTAGCGTAAAGACCCTTCCTTGGAGATGAGATATTTTTCTGGGGTGGCAAGTGCAGGGCCTCTGTCCGTCCTGGGTTTGTGGGACTCGCGCTAGACACGAGAAGTGCGCCTTTGTGGGAGAGGTGAATAGTGCGGATCCTGTTTCAGTCTAAAGACTGAAACAGGATCCGCACTCTTCACCGTTCCTTTCAGAATTATTTGATTCATCAGCTAGGAACGGCGATTCCTTCTCCAGACCAATCGAAGTCTAGGCCGCAGTCACTCGATCTTTCCGAGAGGTGTGTGGCGCAACTTTGGAAAGAACCGCTAGGTGGAGAACTATTTGGTATTTTTCCGTAGCACTTTTCCCCGTAACTGTCCTAAGGTTGGTCTCTGCATCCTTAAGCATAGGGGAGTTTTCACAGAGGAAAGCAGGCCGAGGCCCAGTGAACTTGGCATTTCCAATAGTTGGTGCTAGAGACTGCAAAGAAAGTGTTCTTTTCGGTATTATTCCACTGTGGTTGCGCCATGATGTTCAGAACCCGAGCAGGTTTCTCGCATTAGCGTCAGAATCCTGCCTGGTAGTTGAGATTTCTGGGTGGGGTGTAAGTGCGGGGCTTCTGTCAGGCCTGCCTTTGGTTTGCTTACCTGCAGAGTTGGTAAGTGCATATTTGCCTGAGGTGGGAAAAGTGTGGATCGTGCTTCAGATTTCATCCTGACCCTTTTGAGATCACCAGTATGTTGGTAATTATTGGCCATTTCCATAGCGTTTTGCACCGTAACAGGCGTGAGATCGGTCTCTGCATCCTGAAGCCTAGGATGCTTTTCGCAGAGAAACCTCTGCTGAGGCCCAGGTAACTTGGTATTTCCCATACCTGGCACCGGATCCTTGGAAGATAGGATTGTTTTCAGTATTCTTTCACCGTCCTTTCACCACCGTTTCAAGAACGGGAGCCCTTTTCAACCGTTAGCGTAAGGACCCTTCCTTGGAGATGAGATATTTTTCTGGGGTGGCAAGTGCAGGGCCTCTGTCCGTCCTGGGTTTGTGGGACTCGCGCCAGACACGAGAAGTGCGCCTTTGTGGGAGAGGTGAATAGTGCGGATCCTGTTTCAGTCTAAAGACTGAAACAGGATCCGCACTCTTCACCGTTCCTTTCAGAATCATTTGATTCATCAGCTAGGAACGGCGATTCCTTCTCCAGACCAATCGAAGGCTAGGCCGCAGTCACTCGATCTTTCCGAGAGGTGTGTGGCGCAACTTTGGAAAGAACCGCTAGGTGGAGAACTATTTGGTATTTTTCCGTAGCACTTTTCCCCGTAACTGTCCTATGGTTGGTCTCTGCATCCTTAAGCATAGGGGAGATTTCACAGAGGAAAGCAGGCCGAGGCCCAGTGAACTTGGCATTTCCAATAGTTGGTGCTAGAGACTGCAAAGAAAGTGTTCTCTTCGGTATTATTCCACTGTGGTTTCGCCATGATGTTCAGAACCCGAGCAGGTTTCTCGCATTAGCGTCAGAATCCTGCCTGGTAGTTGAGATTTCTGGGTGGGGTGTAAGTGCGAGGCTTCTGTCAGCCCTGCCTTTGGTTTGCTTACCTGCAGAGTTGGTAAGTGCATATTTGCGTGAGATGGGAAAAGTGTGGATCGTGCTTCAGATTTCATCCTGACCGTTTTGAGATCACCAGTATGTTGGTAATTATTGGCCATTTCCATAGCGTTTTGCGCCGTAACAGGCATGAGGTCGGTCTCTGCATCCTGAAGCCTAGGATGCTTTTCGCAGAGAAACCTCTGCTGAGGCCCAGGTAACTTGGTATTTCCCATACCTGGCACCGGAGCCTTGGAAGATAGGATTGTTTTCAGTATTCTTTCACCGTCCTTTCACCACCGTTTCAAGAACGGGAGCCCTTTTCAACCGTTAGCGTAAGGACCCTTCCTTGGAGATGAGATATTTTTCTGGGGTGGCAAGTGCAGGGCCTCTGTCCATCCTGGGTTTGTGGGACTCGCGCCAGACACGAGAAGTGCGCCTTTGTGGGAGAGGTGAATAGTGCGGATCCTGTTTCAGTCTAAAGACTGAAACAGGATCCGCACTCTTCACCGTTCCTTTCAGAATCATTTGATTCATCAGCTAGGAACGGCGATTCCTTCTCCAGACCAATCGAAGGCTAGGCCGCACTCACTCGATCTTTCCGAGAGGTGTGTGGCGCAACTTTGGAAAGAACCGCTAGGTGGAGAACTATTTGGTATTTTTCCGTAGCACTTTTCCCCGTAACTGTCCTAAGGTTGGTCTCTGCATCCTTAAGCATAGGGGAGTTTTCACAGAGGAAAGCAGGCCGAGGCCCAGTGAACTTGGCATTTCCAATAGTTGGTGCTAGAGACTGCAAAGAAAGTGTTCTTTTCGGTATTATTCCACTGTGGTTTCGCCATGATGTTCAGAACCCGAGCAGGTTTCTCGCATTAGCGTCAGAATCCTGCCAGTAGTTGAGATTTCTGGGTGGGGTGTAAGTGCGGGGCTTCTGTCAGCCCTGCCTTTGGTTTGCTTACCTGCAGAGATGGTAAGTGCATATTTGCGTGAGATGGGAAAAGTGTGGATCGTGCTTCAGATTTCATCCTGACCCTTTTGAGATCACCAGTATGTTGGTAATTATTGGCCATTTCCATAGCGTTTTGCACCGTAACAGGCATGAGGTCGGTCTCTGCATCCTGAAGCCTAGGATGCTTTTCGCAGAGAAACCTCTGCTGAGGCCCAGGTAACTTGGTATTTCCCATACCTGGCACCGGAGCCTTGGAAGATAGGATTGTTTTCAGTATTCTTTCACCGTCCTTTCACCACCGTTTCAAGAACGGGAGCCCTTTTCAACCGTTAGCGTAAGGACCCTTCCTTGGAGATGAGATATTTTTCTGGGGTGGCAAGTGCAGGGCCTCTGTCCGTCCTGGGTTTGTGGGACTCGCGCCAGACACGAGAAGTGCGCCTTTGTGGGAGAGGTGAATAGTGCGGATCCTGTTTCAGTCTAAAGACTGAAACAGGATCCGCACTCTTCACCGTTCCTTTCAGAATCATTTGATTCATCAGCTAGGAACGGCGATTCCTTCTCCAGACCAATCGAAGGCTAGGCCGCACTCACTCGATCTTTCCGAGAGGTGTGTGGCGCAACTTTGGAAAGAACCGCTAGGTGGAGAACTAATTGGTATTTTTCCGTAGCACTTTTCCCCGTAACTGTCCTAAGGTTGGTCTCTGCATCCTTAAGCATAGGGGAGTTTTCACAGAGGAAAGCAGGCCGAGGCCCAGTGAACTTGGCATTTCCAATAATTGGTGCTAGAGACTGCAAAGAAAGTGTTCTTTTCGGTATTATTCCACTGTGGTTTCGCCATGATGTTCAGAACCCGAGCAGGTTTCTCGCATTAGCGTCAGAATCCTGCCTGGTAGTTGAGATTTCTGGGTGGGGTGTAAGTGCGGGGCTTCTGTCAGCCCTGCCTTTGGTTTGCGTACCTGCAGAGTTGGTAAGTGCATATTTGCGTGAGATGGGAAAAGTGTGGATCGTGCTTCAGATTTCATCCTGACCCTTTTGAGATCACCAGTATGTTGGTAATTATTGGCCATTTCCATAGCGTTTTGCACCGTAACAGGCATGAGGTCGGTCTCTGCATCCTGAAGCCTAGGATGCTTTTCGCAGAGAAACCTCTGCTGAGGCCCAGGTAACTTGGTATTTCCCATACCTGGCACCGGAGCCTTGGAAGATAGGATTGTTTTCAGTATTCTTTCACCGTCCTTTCACCACCGTTTCAAGAACGGGAGCCCTTTTCAACCGTTAGCGTAAGGACCCTTCCTTGGAGATGAGATATTTTTCTGGGGTGGCAAGTGCAGGGCCTCTGTCCGTCCTGGGTTTGTGGGACTCGCGCCAGACACGAGAAGTGCGCCTTTGTGGGAGAGGTGAATAGTGCGGATCCTGTTTCAGTCTAAAGACTGAAACAGGATCCGCACTCTTCACCGTTCCTTTCAGAATCATTTGATTCATCAGCTAGGAACGGCGATTCCTTCTCCAGACCAATCGAAGGCTAGGCCGCACTCACTCGATCTTTCCGAGAGGTGTGTGGCGCAACTTTGGAAAGAACCGCTAGGTGGAGAACTATTTGGTATTTTTCCGTAGCACTTTTCCCCGTAACTGTCCTAAGGTTGGTCTCTGCATCCTTAAGCATAGGGGAGTTTTCACAGAGGAAAGCAGGCCGAGGCCCAGTGAACTTGGCATTTCCAATAGTTGGTGCTAGAGACTGCAAAGAAAGTGTTCTTTTCGGTATTATTCCACTGTGGTTTCGCCATGATGTTCAGAACCCGAGCAGGTTTCTCGCATTAGCGTCAGAATCCTGCCTGGTAGTTGAGATTTCTGGGTGGGGTGTAAGTGCGGGGCTTCTGTCAGCCCTGCCTTTGGTTTGCGTACCTGCAGAGTTGGTAAGTGCATATTTGCGTGAGGTGGGAAAAGTGTGGATCGTGCTTCAGATTTCATCCTGACCCTTTTGAGATCACCAGTATGTTGGTAATTATTGGCCATTTCCATAGCGTTTTGAACCGTAACAGGCATGAGATCGGTCTCTGCATCCTGAAGCCTAGGATGCTTTTCGCAGAGAAACCTCTGCTGAGGCCCAGGTAACTTGGTATTTCCCATACCTGGCACCAGAGCCTTGGAAGATAGGATTGTTTTCAGTATTCTTTCACCGTCCTTTCACCACCGTTTCAAGAACGGGAGCCCTTTTCAACCGTTAGCGTAAGGACCCTTCCTTGGAGATGAGATATTTTTCTGGGGTGGCAAGTGCAGGGCCTCTGTCCGTCCTGGGTTTGTGGGACTCGCGCCAGACACGAGAAGTGCGCCTTTGTGGGAGAGGTGAATAGTGCGGATCCTGTTTCAGTCTAAAGACTGAAACAGGATCCGCACTCTTCACCGTTCCTTTCAGAATCATTTGATTCATCAGCTAGGAACGGCGATTCCTTCTCCAGACCAATCGAAGGCTAGGCCGCACTCACTCGATCTTTCCGAGAGGTGTGTGGCGCAACTTTGGAAAGAACCGCTAGGTGGAGAACTATTTGGTATTTTTCCGTAGCACTTTTCCCCGTAACTGTCCTAAGGTTGGTCTCTGCATCCTTAAGCATAGGGGAGTTTTCACAGAGGAAAGCAGGCCGAGGCCCAGTGAACTTGGCATTTCCAATAGTTGGTGCTAGAGACTGCAAAGAAAGTGTTCTTTTCGGTATTATTCCACTGTGGTTTCGCCATGATGTTCAGAACCCGAGCAGGTTTCTCGCATTAGCGTCAGAATCCTGCCTGGTAGTTGAGATTTCTGGGTGGGGTGTAAGTGCGGGGCTTCTGTCAGCCCTGCCTTTGGTTTGCTTACCTGCAGAGTTGGTAAGTGCATATTTGCCTGAGGTGGGAAAAGTGTGGATCGTGCTTCAGATTTCATCCTGACCCTTTTGAGATCACCAGTATGTTGGTAATTATTGGCCATTTCCATAGCGTTTTGCACCGTAACAGGCATGAGGTCGGTCTCTGCATCCTGAAGCCTAGGATGCTTTTCGCAGAGAAACCTCTGCTGAGGCCCAGGTAACTTGGTATTTCCCATACCTGGCACCGGAGCCTTGGAAGATAGGATTGTTTTCAGTATTCTTTCACCGTCCTTTCACCACCGTTTCAAGAACGGGAGCCCTTTTCAACCGTTAGCGTAAGGACCCTTCCTTGGAGATGAGATATTTTTCTGGGGTGGCAAGTGCAGGGCCTCTGTCCGTCCTGGGTTTGTGGGACTCGCGCCAGACACGAGAAGTGCGCCTTTGTGGGAGAGGTGAATAGTGCGGATCCTGTTTCAGTCTAAAGACTGAAACAGGATCCGCACTCTTCACCGTTCCTTTCAGAATCATTTGATTCATCAGCTAGGAACGGCGATTCCTTCTCCAGACCAATCGAAGGCTAGGCCGCACTCACTCGATCTTTCCGAGAGGTGTGTGGCGCAACTTTGGAAAGAACCGCTAGGTGGAGAACTATTTGGTATTTTTCCGTAGCACTTTTCACCGTAACTGTCCTAAGGTTGGTCTCTGCATCCTTAAGCATAGGGGAGTTTTCACAGAGGAAAGCAGGCCGAGGCCCAGTGAACTTGGCATTTCCAATAGTTGGTGCTAGAGACTGCAAAGAAAGTGTTCTTTTCGGTATTATTCCACTGTGGTTTCGCCATGATGTTCAGAACCCGAGCAGGTTTCTCGCATTAGCGTCAGAATCCTGCCTGGCAGTTGAGATTTCTGGGTGGGGTGTAAGTGCGGGGCTTCTGTCAGGCCTGCCTTTGGTTTGCTTACCTGCAGAGTTGGTAAGTGCATATTTGCGTGAGGTGGGAAAAGTGTGGATCGTGCTTCAGATTTCATCCTGACCCTTTTGAGATCACCAGTATGTTGGTAATTATTGGCCATTTCCATAGCGTTTTGCACCGTAACAGGCATGAGATCGGTCTCTGCATCCTGAAGCCTAGGATGCTTTTCGCAGAGAAACCTCTGCTGAGGCCCAGGTAACTTGGTATTTCCCATACCTGGCACCGGAGCCTTGGAAGATAGGATTGTTTTCAGTATTCCTTCACCGTCCTTTCACCACCGTTTCAAGAACGGGAGCCCTTTTCAACCGTTAGCGTAAAGACCCTTCCTTGGAGATGATATATTTTTCTGGGGTGGCAAGTGCAGGGCCTCTGTCCGTCCTGGGTTTGTGGGACTCGCGCTAGACACGAGAAGTGCGCCTTTGTGGGAGAGGTGAATAGTGCGGATCCTGTTTCAGTCAGGATCCGCACTCTTCACCGTTCCTTTCAGAATTATTTGATTCATCAGCTAGGAACGGCGATTCCTTCTCCAGACCAATCGAAGTCTAGGCCGCAGTCACTCGATCTTTCCGAGAGGTGTGTGGCGCAACTTTGGAAAGAACCGCTAGGTGGAGAACTATTTGGTATTTTTCCGTAGCACTTTTCCCCGTAACTGTCCTAAGGTTGGTCTCTGCATCCTTAAGCATAGGGGAGTTTTCACAGAGGAAAGCAGGCCGAGGCCCAGTGAACTTGGCATTTCCAATAGTTGGTGCTAGAGACTGCAAAGAAAGTGTTCTTTTCGGTATTATTCCACTGTGGTTTCGCCATGATGTTCAGAACCCGAGCAGGTTTCTCGCATTAGCGTCAGAATCCTGCCTGGTAGTTGAGATTTCTGGGTGGGGTGTAAGTGCGGGGCTTCTGTCAGGCCTGCCTTTGGTGTGCTTACCTGCAGAGTTGGTAAGTGCATATTTGCCTGAGGTGGGAAAAGTGTGGATCGTGCTTCAGATTTCATCCTGACCCTTTTGAGATCACCAGTATGTTGTTAATTATTGGCCATTTCCATAGCGTTTTGCACCGTAACAGGCATGAGGTCGGTCTCTGCATCCTGAAGCCTAGGATGCTTTTCGCAGAGAAACCTCTGCTGAGGCCCAGGTAACTTGGTATTTCCCATACCTGGCACCGGAGCCTTGGAAGATAGGATTGTTTTCAGTATTCTTTCACCGTCCTTTCACCACCGTTTCAAGAACGGGAGCCCTTTTCAACCGTTAGCGTAAGGACCCTTCCTTGGAGATGAGATATTTTTCTGGGGTGGCAAGTGCAGGGCCTCTGTCCGTCCTGGGTTTGTGGGACTCGCGCCAGACACGAGAAGTGCGCCTTTGTGGGAGAGGTGAATAGTGCGGATCCTGTTTCAGTCTAAAGACTGAAACAGGATCCGCACTCTTCACCGTTCCTTTCAGAATCATTTGATTCATCAGCTAGGAACGGCGATTCCTTCTCCAGACCAATCGAAGGCTAGGCCGCACTCACTCGATCTTTCCGAGAGGTGTGTGGCGCAACTTTGGAAAGAACCGCTAGGTGGAGAACTATTTGGTATTTTTCCGTAGCACTTTTCCCCGTAACTGTCCTATGGTTGGTCTCTGCATCCTTAAGCATAGGGGAGATTTCACAGAGGAAAGCAGGCCGAGGCCCAGTGAACTTGGCATTTCCAATAGTTGGTGCTAGAGACTGCAAAGAAAGTGTTCTCTTCGGTATTATTCCACTGTGGTTTCGCCATGATGTTCAGAACCCGAGCAGGTTTCTCGCATTAGCGTCAGAATCCTGCCTGGTAGTTGAGATTTCTGGGTGGGGTGTAAGTGCGGGGCTTCTGTCAGCCCTGCCTTTGGTTTGCTTACCTGCAGAGTTGGTAAGTGCATATTTGCGTGAGATGGGAAAAGTGTGGATCGTGCTTCAGATTTCATCCTGACCGTTTTGAGATCACCAGTATGTTGGTAATTATTGGCCATTTCCATAGCGTTTTGCACCGTAACAGGCATGAGGTCGGTCTCTGCATCCTGAAGCCTAGGATGCTTTTCGCAGAGAAACCTCTGCTGAGGCCCAGGTAACTTGGTATTTCCCATACCTGGCACCGGAGCCTTGGAAGATAGGATTGTTTTCAGTATTCTTTCACCGTCCTTTCACCACCGTTTCAAGAACGGGAGCCCTTTTCAACCGTTAGCGTAAGGACCCTTCCTTGGAGATGAGATATTTTTCTGGGGTGGCAAGTGCAGGGCCTCTGTCCGTCCTGGGTTTGTGGGACTCGCGCCAGACACGAGAAGTGCGCCTTTGTGGGAGAGGTGAATAGTGCGGATCCTGTTTCAGTCTAAAGACTGAAACAGGATCCGCACTCTTCACCGTTCCTTTCAGAATCATTTGATTCATCAGCTAGGAACGGCGATTCCTTCTCCAGACCAATCGAAGGCTAGGCCGCACTCACTCGATCTTTCCGAGAGGTGTGTGGCGCAACTTTGGAAAGAACCGCTAGGTGGAGAACTATTTGGTATTTTTCCGTAGCACTTTTCCCCGTAACTGTCCTAAGGTTGGTCTCTGCATCCTTAAGCATAGGGGAGTTTTCACAGAGGAAAGCAGGCCGAGGCCCAGTGAACTTGGCATTTCCAATAGTTGGTGCTAGAGACTGCAAAGAAAGTGTTCTTTTCGGTATTATTCCACTGTGGTTTCGCCATGATGTACAGAACCCGAGCAGGTTTCTCGCATTAGCGTCAGAATCCTGCCTGGTAGTTGAGATTTCTGGGTGGGGTGTAAGTGCGGGGCTTCTGTCAGGCCTGCCTTTGGTTTGCTTACCTGCAGAGTTGGTAAGTGCATATTTGCGTGAGGTGGGAAAAGTGTGGATCGTGCTTCAGATTTCATCCTGACCCTTTTGAGATCACCAGTATGTTGGTAATTATTGGCCATTTCCATAGTGTTTTGCACCGTAACAGGCATGAGATCGGTCTCTGCATCCTGAAGCCTAGGATGCTTTTCGCAGAGAAACCTCTGCTGAGGCCCAGGTAACTTGGTATTTCCCATACCTGGCACCGGAGCCTTGGAAGATAGGATTGTTTTCAGTATTCCTTCACCGTCCTTTCACCACCGTTTCAAGAACGGGAGCCCTTTTCAACCGTTAGCGTAAAGACCCTTCCTTGGAGATGAGATATTTTTCTGGGGTGGCAAGTGCAGGGCCTCTGTCCGTCCTGGGTTTGTGGGACTCGCGCTAGACACGAGAAGTGCGCCTTTGTGGGAGAGGTGAATAGTGCGGATCCTGTTTCAGTCTAAAGACTGAAACAGGATCCGCACTCTTCACCGTTCCTTTCAGAATTATTTGATTCATCAGCTAGGAACGGCGATTCCTTCTCCAGACCAATCGAAGTCTAGGCCGCAGTCACTCGATCTTTCCGAGAGGTGTGTGGCGCAACTTTGGAAAGAACCGCTAGGTGGAGAACTATTTGGTATTTTTCCGTAGCACTTTTCCCCGTAACTGTCCTAAGGTTGGTCTCTGCATCCTTAAGCATAGGGGAGTTTTCACAGAGGAAAGCAGGCCGAGGCCCAGTGAACTTGGCATTTCCAATAGTTGGTGCTAGAGACTGCAAAGAAAGTGTTCTTTTCGGTATTATTCCACTGTGGTTGCGCCATGATGTTCAGAACCCGAGCAGGTTTCTCGCATTAGCGTCAGAATCCTGCCTGGTAGTTGAGATTTCTGGGTGGGGTGTAAGTGCGGGGCTTCTGTCAGGCCTGCCTTTGGTTTGCTTACCTGCAGAGTTGGTAAGTGCATATTTGCCTGAGGTGGGAAAAGTGTGGATCGTGCTTCAGATTTCATCCTGACCCTTTTGAGATCACCAGTATGTTGGTAATTATTGGCCATTTCCATAGCGTTTTGCACCGTAACAGGCGTGAGATCGGTCTCTGCATCCTGAAGCCTAGGATGCTTTTCGCAGAGAAACCTCTGCTGAGGCCCAGGTAACTTGGTATTTCCCATACCTGGCACCGGATCCTTGGAAGATAGGATTGTTTTCAGTATTCTTTCACCGTCCTTTCACCACCGTTTCAAGAACGGGAGCCCTTTTCAACCGTTAGCGTAAGGACCCTTCCTTGGAGATGAGATATTTTTCTGGGGTGGCAAGTGCAGGGCCTCTGTCCGTCCTGGGTTTGTGGGACTCGCGCCAGACACGAGAAGTGCGCCTTTGTGGGAGAGGTGAATAGTGCGGATCCTGTTTCAGTCTAAAGACTGAAACAGGATCCGCACTCTTCACCGTTCCTTTCAGAATCATTTGATTCATCAGCTAGGAACGGCGATTCCTTCTCCAGACCAATCGAAGGCTAGGCCGCAGTCACTCGATCTTTCCGAGAGGTGTGTGGCGCAACTTTGGAAAGAACCGCTAGGTGGAGAACTATTTGGTATTTTTCCGTAGCACTTTTCCCCGTAACTGTCCTATGGTTGGTCTCTGCATCCTTAAGCATAGGGGAGATTTCACAGAGGAAAGCAGGCCGAGGCCCAGTGAACTTGGCATTTCCAATAGTTGGTGCTAGAGACTGCAAAGAAAGTGTTCTCTTCGGTATTATTCCACTGTGGTTTCGCCATGATGTTCAGAACCCGAGCAGGTTTCTCGCATTAGCGTCAGAATCCTGCCTGGTAGTTGAGATTTCTGGGTGGGGTGTAAGTGCGAGGCTTCTGTCAGCCCTGCCTTTGGTTTGCTTACCTGCAGAGTTGGTAAGTGCATATTTGCGTGAGATGGGAAAAGTGTGGATCGTGCTTCAGATTTCATCCTGACCGTTTTGAGATCACCAGTATGTTGGTAATTATTGGCCATTTCCATAGCGTTTTGCGCCGTAACAGGCATGAGGTCGGTCTCTGCATCCTGAAGCCTAGGATGCTTTTCGCAGAGAAACCTCTGCTGAGGCCCAGGTAACTTGGTATTTCCCATACCTGGCACCGGAGCCTTGGAAGATAGGATTGTTTTCAGTATTCTTTCACCGTCCTTTCACCACCGTTTCAAGAACGGGAGCCCTTTTCAACCGTTAGCGTAAGGACCCTTCCTTAGAGATGAGATATTTTTCTGGGGTGGCAAGTGCAGGGCCTCTGTCCGTCCTGGGTTTGTGGGACTCGCGCCAGACACGAGAAGTGCGCCTTTGTGGGAGAGGTGAATAGTGCGGATCCTGTTTCAGTCTAAAGACTGAAACAGGATCCGCACTCTTCACCGTTCCTTTCAGAATCATTTGATTCATCAGCTAGGAACGGCGATTCCTTCTCCAGACCAATCGAAGGCTAGGCCGCAGTCACTCGATCTTTCCGAGAGGTGTGTGGCGCAACTTTGGAAAGAACCGCTAGGTGGAGAACTATTTGGTATTTTTCCGTAGCACTTTTCCCCGTAACTGTCCTAAGGTTGGTCTCTGCATCCTTAAGCATAGGGGAGTTTTCACAGAGGAAAGCAGGCCGAGGCCCAGTGAACTTGGCATTTCCAATAGTTGGTGCTAGAGACTGCAAAGAAGGTGTTCTTTTCGGTATTATTCCACTGTGGTTTCGCCATGATGTTCAGAACCTGAGCAGGTTTCTCGCATTAGCGTCAGAATCCTGCCAGTATTTGAGATTTCTGGGTGGGGTGTAAGTGCGGGGCTTCTGTCAGCCCTGCCTTTGGTTTGCTTACCTGCAGAGATGGTAAGTGCATATTTGCCTGAGGTGGGAAAAGTGTGGATCGTGCTTCAGATTTCATCCTGACCCTTTTGAGATCACCAGTATGTTGGTAATTATTGGCCATTTCCATAGCGTTTTGCAGCGTAACAGGCATGAGGTCGGTCTCTGCATCCTGAAGCCTAGGATGCTTTTCGCAGAGAAACCTCTGCTGAGGCCCAGGTAACTTGGTATTTCCCATACCTGGCACCGGAGCCTTGGAAGATAGGATTGTTTTCAGTATTCTTTCACCGTCCTTTCACCACCGTTTCAAGAACGGGAGCCCTTTTCAACCGTTAGCGTAAGGACCCTTCCTTGGAGATGAGATATTTTTCTGGGGTGGCAAGTGCAGGGCCTCTGTCCATCCTGGGTTTGTGGGACTCGCGCCAGACACGAGAAGTGCGCCTTTGTGGGAGAGGTGAATAGTGCGGATCCTGTTTCAGTCTAAAGACTGAAACAGGATCCGCACTCTTCACCGTTCCTTTCAGAATCATTTGATTCATCAGCTAGGAACGGCGATTCCTTCTCCAGACCAATCGAAGGCTAGGCCGCACTCACTCGATCTTTCCGAGAGGTGTGTGGCGCAACTTTGGAAAGAACCGCTAGGTGGAGAACTATTTGGTATTTTTCCGTAGCACTTTTCCCCGTAACTGTCCTAAGGTTGGTCTCTGCATCCTTAAGCATAGGGGAGTTTTCACAGAGGAAAGCAGGCCGAGGCCCAGTGAACTTGGCATTTCCAATAGTTGGTGCTAGAGACTGCAAAGAAAGTGTTCTTTTCGGTATTATTCCACTGTGGTTTCGCCATGATGTTCAGAACCCGAGCAGGTTTCTCGCATTAGCGTCAGAATCCTGCCAGTAGTTGAGATTTCTGGGTGGGGTGTAAGTGCGGGGCTTCTGTCAGCCCTGCCTTTGGTTTGCTTACCTGCAGAGATGGTAAGTGCATATTTGCGTGAGATGGGAAAAGTGTGGATCGTGCTTCAGATTTCATCCTGACCCTTTTGAGATCACCAGTATGTTGGTAATTATTGGCCATTTCCATAGCGTTTTGCACCGTAACAGGCATGAGGTCGGTCTCTGCATCCTGAAGCCTAGGATGCTTTTCGCAGAGAAACCTCTGCTGAGGCCCAGGTAACTTGGTATTTCCCATACCTGGCACCGGAGCCTTGGAAGATAGGATTGTTTTCAGTATTCTTTCACCGTCCTTTCACCACCGTTTCAAGAACGGGAGCCCTTTTCAACCGTTAGCGTAAGGACCCTTCCTTGGAGATGAGATATTTTTCTGGGGTGGCAAGTGCAGGGCCTCTGTCCGTCCTGGGTTTGTGGGACTCGCGCCAGACACGAGAAGTGCGCCTTTGTGGGAGAGGTGAATAGTGCGGATCCTGTTTCAGTCTAAAGACTGAAACAGGATCCGCACTCTTCACCGTTCCTTTCAGAATCATTTGATTCATCAGCTAGGAACGGCGATTCCTTCTCCAGACCAATCGAAGGCTAGGCCGCACTCACTCGATCTTTCCGAGAGGTGTGTGGCGCAACTTTGGAAAGAACCGCTAGGTGGAGAACTAATTGGTATTTTTCCGTAGCACTTTTCCCCGTAACTGTCCTAAGGTTGGTCTCTGCATCCTTAAGCATAGGGGAGTTTTCACAGAGGAAAGCAGGCCGAGGCCCAGTGAACTTGGCATTTCCAATAATTGGTGCTAGAGACTGCAAAGAAAGTGTTCTTTTCGGTATTATTCCACTGTGGTTTCGCCATGATGTTCAGAACCCGAGCAGGTTTCTCGCATTAGCGTCAGAATCCTGCCTGGTAGTTGAGATTTCTGGGTGGGGTGTAAGTGCGGGGCTTCTGTCAGCCCTGCCTTTGGTTTGCGTACCTGCAGAGTTGGTAAGTGCATATTTGCGTGAGATGGGAAAAGTGTGGATCGTGCTTCAGATTTCATCCTGACCCTTTTGAGATCACCAGTATGTTGGTAATTATTGGCCATTTCCATAGCGTTTTGCACCGTAACAGGCATGAGGTCGGTCTCTGCATCCTGAAGCCTAGGATGCTTTTCGCAGAGAAACCTCTGCTGAGGCCCAGGTAACTTGGTATTTCCCATACCTGGCACCGGAGCCTTGGAAGATAGGATTGTTTTCAGTATTCTTTCACCGTCCTTTCACCACCGTTTCAAGAACGGGAGCCCTTTTCAACCGTTAGCGTAAGGACCCTTCCTTGGAGATGAGATATTTTTCTGGGGTGGCAAGTGCAGGGCCTCTGTCCGTCCTGGGTTTGTGGGACTCGCGCCAGACACGAGAAGTGCGCCTTTGTGGGAGAGGTGAATAGTGCGGATCCTGTTTCAGTCTAAAGACTGAAACAGGATCCGCACTCTTCACCGTTCCTTTCAGAATCATTTGATTCATCAGCTAGGAACGGCGATTCCTTCTCCAGACCAATCGAAGGCTAGGCCGCACTCACTCGATCTTTCCGAGAGGTGTGTGGCGCAACTTTGGAAAGAACCGCTAGGTGGAGAACTATTTGGTATTTTTCCGTA
Organism: Lemur catta; assembly: GCF_020740605.2. Classification (NCBI taxonomy): domain Eukaryota; kingdom Metazoa; phylum Chordata; class Mammalia; order Primates; family Lemuridae; genus Lemur; species Lemur catta. The sequence continues at coordinate 66,212,261 of NC_059140.1, forward strand.
GCACTTTTCCCCGTAACTGTCCTAAGGTTGGTCTCTGCATCCTTAAGCATAGGGGAGTTTTCACAGAGGAAAGCAGGCCGAGGCCCAGTGAACTTGGCATTTCCAATAGTTGGTGCTAGAGACTGCAAAGAAAGTGTTCTTTTCGGTATTATTCCACTGTGGTTTCGCCATGATGTTCAGAACCCGAGCAGGTTTCTCGCATTAGCGTCAGAATCCTGCCTGGTAGTTGAGATTTCTGGGTGGGGTGTAAGTGCGGGGCTTCTGTCAGCCCTGCCTTTGGTTTGCGTACCTGCAGAGTTGGTAAGTGCATATTTGCGTGAGGTGGGAAAAGTGTGGATCGTGCTTCAGATTTCATCCTGACCCTTTTGAGATCACCAGTATGTTGGTAATTATTGGCCATTTCCATAGCGTTTTGAACCGTAACAGGCATGAGATCGGTCTCTGCATCCTGAAGCCTAGGATGCTTTTCGCAGAGAAACCTCTGCTGAGGCCCAGGTAACTTGGTATTTCCCATACCTGGCACCAGAGCCTTGGAAGATAGGATTGTTTTCAGTATTCTTTCACCGTCCTTTCACCACCGTTTCAAGAACGGGAGCCCTTTTCAACCGTTAGCGTAAGGACCCTTCCTTGGAGATGAGATATTTTTCTGGGGTGGCAAGTGCAGGGCCTCTGTCCGTCCTGGGTTTGTGGGACTCGCGCCAGACACGAGAAGTGCGCCTTTGTGGGAGAGGTGAATAGTGCGGATCCTGTTTCAGTCTAAAGACTGAAACAGGATCCGCACTCTTCACCGTTCCTTTCAGAATCATTTGATTCATCAGCTAGGAACGGCGATTCCTTCTCCAGACCAATCGAAGGCTAGGCCGCACTCACTCGATCTTTCCGAGAGGTGTGTGGCGCAACTTTGGAAAGAACCGCTAGGTGGAGAACTATTTGGTATTTTTCCGTAGCACTTTTCCCCGTAACTGTCCTAAGGTTGGTCTCTGCATCCTTAAGCATAGGGGAGTTTTCACAGAGGAAAGCAGGCCGAGGCCCAGTGAACTTGGCATTTCCAATAGTTGGTGCTAGAGACTGCAAAGAAAGTGTTCTTTTCGGTATTATTCCACTGTGGTTTCGCCATGATGTTCAGAACCCGAGCAGGTTTCTCGCATTAGCGTCAGAATCCTGCCTGGTAGTTGAGATTTCTGGGTGGGGTGTAAGTGCGGGGCTTCTGTCAGCCCTGCCTTTGGTTTGCTTACCTGCAGAGTTGGTAAGTGCATATTTGCCTGAGGTGGGAAAAGTGTGGATCGTGCTTCAGATTTCATCCTGACCCTTTTGAGATCACCAGTATGTTGGTAATTATTGGCCATTTCCATAGCGTTTTGCACCGTAACAGGCATGAGGTCGGTCTCTGCATCCTGAAGCCTAGGATGCTTTTCGCAGAGAAACCTCTGCTGAGGCCCAGGTAACTTGGTATTTCCCATACCTGGCACCGGAGCCTTGGAAGATAGGATTGTTTTCAGTATTCTTTCACCGTCCTTTCACCACCGTTTCAAGAACGGGAGCCCTTTTCAACCGTTAGCGTAAGGACCCTTCCTTGGAGATGAGATATTTTTCTGGGGTGGCAAGTGCAGGGCCTCTGTCCGTCCTGGGTTTGTGGGACTCGCGCCAGACACGAGAAGTGCGCCTTTGTGGGAGAGGTGAATAGTGCGGATCCTGTTTCAGTCTAAAGACTGAAACAGGATCCGCACTCTTCACCGTTCCTTTCAGAATCATTTGATTCATCAGCTAGGAACGGCGATTCCTTCTCCAGACCAATCGAAGGCTAGGCCGCACTCACTCGATCTTTCCGAGAGGTGTGTGGCGCAACTTTGGAAAGAACCGCTAGGTGGAGAACTATTTGGTATTTTTCCGTAGCACTTTTCACCGTAACTGTCCTAAGGTTGGTCTCTGCATCCTTAAGCATAGGGGAGTTTTCACAGAGGAAAGCAGGCCGAGGCCCAGTGAACTTGGCATTTCCAATAGTTGGTGCTAGAGACTGCAAAGAAAGTGTTCTTTTCGGTATTATTCCACTGTGGTTTCGCCATGATGTTCAGAACCCGAGCAGGTTTCTCGCATTAGCGTCAGAATCCTGCCTGGCAGTTGAGATTTCTGGGTGGGGTGTAAGTGCGGGGCTTCTGTCAGGCCTGCCTTTGGTTTGCTTACCTGCAGAGTTGGTAAGTGCATATTTGCGTGAGGTGGGAAAAGTGTGGATCGTGCTTCAGATTTCATCCTGACCCTTTTGAGATCACCAGTATGTTGGTAATTATTGGCCATTTCCATAGCGTTTTGCACCGTAACAGGCATGAGATCGGTCTCTGCATCCTGAAGCCTAGGATGCTTTTCGCAGAGAAACCTCTGCTGAGGCCCAGGTAACTTGGTATTTCCCATACCTGGCACCGGAGCCTTGGAAGATAGGATTGTTTTCAGTATTCCTTCACCGTCCTTTCACCACCGTTTCAAGAACGGGAGCCCTTTTCAACCGTTAGCGTAAAGACCCTTCCTTGGAGATGATATATTTTTCTGGGGTGGCAAGTGCAGGGCCTCTGTCCGTCCTGGGTTTGTGGGACTCGCGCTAGACACGAGAAGTGCGCCTTTGTGGGAGAGGTGAATAGTGCGGATCCTGTTTCAGTCAGGATCCGCACTCTTCACCGTTCCTTTCAGAATTATTTGATTCATCAGCTAGGAACGGCGATTCCTTCTCCAGACCAATCGAAGTCTAGGCCGCAGTCACTCGATCTTTCCGAGAGGTGTGTGGCGCAACTTTGGAAAGAACCGCTAGGTGGAGAACTATTTGGTATTTTTCCGTAGCACTTTTCCCCGTAACTGTCCTAAGGTTGGTCTCTGCATCCTTAAGCATAGGGGAGTTTTCACAGAGGAAAGCAGGCCGAGGCCCAGTGAACTTGGCATTTCCAATAGTTGGTGCTAGAGACTGCAAAGAAAGTGTTCTTTTCGGTATTATTCCACTGTGGTTTCGCCATGATGTTCAGAACCCGAGCAGGTTTCTCGCATTAGCGTCAGAATCCTGCCTGGTAGTTGAGATTTCTGGGTGGGGTGTAAGTGCGGGGCTTCTGTCAGGCCTGCCTTTGGTGTGCTTACCTGCAGAGTTGGTAAGTGCATATTTGCCTGAGGTGGGAAAAGTGTGGATCGTGCTTCAGATTTCATCCTGACCCTTTTGAGATCACCAGTATGTTGTTAATTATTGGCCATTTCCATAGCGTTTTGCACCGTAACAGGCATGAGGTCGGTCTCTGCATCCTGAAGCCTAGGATGCTTTTCGCAGAGAAACCTCTGCTGAGGCCCAGGTAACTTGGTATTTCCCATACCTGGCACCGGAGCCTTGGAAGATAGGATTGTTTTCAGTATTCTTTCACCGTCCTTTCACCACCGTTTCAAGAACGGGAGCCCTTTTCAACCGTTAGCGTAAGGACCCTTCCTTGGAGATGAGATATTTTTCTGGGGTGGCAAGTGCAGGGCCTCTGTCCGTCCTGGGTTTGTGGGACTCGCGCCAGACACGAGAAGTGCGCCTTTGTGGGAGAGGTGAATAGTGCGGATCCTGTTTCAGTCTAAAGACTGAAACAGGATCCGCACTCTTCACCGTTCCTTTCAGAATCATTTGATTCATCAGCTAGGAACGGCGATTCCTTCTCCAGACCAATCGAAGGCTAGGCCGCACTCACTCGATCTTTCCGAGAGGTGTGTGGCGCAACTTTGGAAAGAACCGCTAGGTGGAGAACTATTTGGTATTTTTCCGTAGCACTTTTCCCCGTAACTGTCCTATGGTTGGTCTCTGCATCCTTAAGCATAGGGGAGATTTCACAGAGGAAAGCAGGCCGAGGCCCAGTGAACTTGGCATTTCCAATAGTTGGTGCTAGAGACTGCAAAGAAAGTGTTCTCTTCGGTATTATTCCACTGTGGTTTCGCCATGATGTTCAGAACCCGAGCAGGTTTCTCGCATTAGCGTCAGAATCCTGCCTGGTAGTTGAGATTTCTGGGTGGGGTGTAAGTGCGGGGCTTCTGTCAGCCCTGCCTTTGGTTTGCTTACCTGCAGAGTTGGTAAGTGCATATTTGCGTGAGATGGGAAAAGTGTGGATCGTGCTTCAGATTTCATCCTGACCGTTTTGAGATCACCAGTATGTTGGTAATTATTGGCCATTTCCATAGCGTTTTGCACCGTAACAGGCATGAGGTCGGTCTCTGCATCCTGAAGCCTAGGATGCTTTTCGCAGAGAAACCTCTGCTGAGGCCCAGGTAACTTGGTATTTCCCATACCTGGCACCGGAGCCTTGGAAGATAGGATTGTTTTCAGTATTCTTTCACCGTCCTTTCACCACCGTTTCAAGAACGGGAGCCCTTTTCAACCGTTAGCGTAAGGACCCTTCCTTGGAGATGAGATATTTTTCTGGGGTGGCAAGTGCAGGGCCTCTGTCCGTCCTGGGTTTGTGGGACTCGCGCCAGACACGAGAAGTGCGCCTTTGTGGGAGAGGTGAATAGTGCGGATCCTGTTTCAGTCTAAAGACTGAAACAGGATCCGCACTCTTCACCGTTCCTTTCAGAATCATTTGATTCATCAGCTAGGAACGGCGATTCCTTCTCCAGACCAATCGAAGGCTAGGCCGCACTCACTCGATCTTTCCGAGAGGTGTGTGGCGCAACTTTGGAAAGAACCGCTAGGTGGAGAACTATTTGGTATTTTTCCGTAGCACTTTTCACCGTAACTGTCCTAAGGTTGGTCTCTGCATCCTTAAGCATAGGGGAGTTTTCACAGAGGAAAGCAGGCCGAGGCCCAGTGAACTTGGCATTTCCAATAGTTGGTGCTAGAGACTGCAAAGAAAGTGTTCTTTTCGGTATTATTCCACTGTGGTTTCGCCATGATGTTCAGAACCCGAGCAGGTTTCTCGCATTAGCGTCAGAATCCTGCCAGTAGTTGAGATTTCTGGGTGGGGTGTAAGTGCGGGGCTTCTGTCAGCCCTGCCTTTGGTTTGCTTACCTGCAGAGATGGTAAGTGCATATTTGCGTGAGATGGGAAAAGTGTGGATCGTGCTTCAGATTTCATCCTGACCCTTTTGAGATGACCAGTATGTTGGTAATTATTGGCCATTTCCATAGCGTTTTGCACCGTAACAGGCATGAGGTCGGTCTCTGCATCCTGAAGCCTAGGATGCTTTTCGCAGAGAAACCTCTGCTGAGGCCCAGGTAACTTGGTATTTCCCATACCTGGCACCGGAGCCTTGGAAGATAGGATTGTTTTCAGTATTCTTTCACCGTCCTTTCACCACCGTTTCAAGAACGGGAGCCCTTTTCAACCGTTAGCGTAAGGACCCTTCCTTGGAGATGAGATATTTTTCTGGGGTGGCAAGTGCAGGGCCTCTGTCCGTCCTGGGTTTGTGGGACTCGCGCCAGACACGAGAAGTGCGCCTTTGTGGGAGAGGTGAATAGTGCGGATCCTGTTTCAGTCTAAAGACTGAAACAGGATCCGCACTCTTCACCGTTCCTTTCAGAATCATTTGATTCATCAGCTAGGAACGGCGATTCCTTCTCCAGACCAATCGAAGGCTAGGCCGCACTCACTCGATCTTTCCGAGAGGTGTGTGGCGCAACTTTGGAAAGAACCGCTAGGTGGAGAACTATTTGGTATTTTTCCGTAGCACTTTTCCCCGTAACTGTCCTAAGGTTGGTCTCTGCATCCTTAAGCATAGGGGAGTTTTCACAGAGGAAAGCAGGCCGAGGCCCAGTGAACTTGGCATTTCCAATAGTTGGTGCTAGAGACTGCAAAGAAAGTGTTCTTTTCGGTATTATTCCACTGTGGTTTCGCCATGATGTTCAGAACCCGAGCAGGTTTCTCGCATTAGCGTCAGAATCCTGCCAGTAGTTGAGATTTCTGGGTGGGGTGTAAGTGCGGGGCTTCTGTCAGCCCTGCCTTTGGTTTGCTTACCTGCAGAGATGGTAAGTGCATATTTGCGTGAGATGGGAAAAGTGTGGATCATGCTTCAGATTTCATCCTGACCCTTTTGAGATCACCAGTATGTTGGTAATTATTGGCCATTTCCATAGCGTTTTGCAGCGTAACAGGCATGAGGTCGGTCTCTGCATCCTGAAGCCTAGGATGCTTTTCGCAGAGAAACCTCTGCTGAGGCCCAGGTAACTTGGTATTTCCCATACCTGGCACCGGAGCCTTGGAAGATAGGATTGTTTTCAGTATTCTTTCACCGTCCTTTCACCACCGTTTCAAGAACGGGAGCCCTTTTCAACCGTTAGCGTAAGGACCCTTCCTTGGAGATGAGATATTTTTCTGGGGTGGCAAGTGCAGGGCCTCTGTCCGTCCTGGGTTTGTGGGACTCGCGCCAGACACGAGAAGTGCGCCTTTGTGGGAGAGGTGAATAGTGCGGATCCTGTTTCAGTCTAAAGACTGAAACAGGATCCGCACTCTTCACCGTTCCTTTCAGAATCATTTGATTCATCAGCTAGGAACGGCGATTCCTTCTCCAGACCAATCGAAGGCTAGGCCGCACTCACTCGATCTTTCCGAGAGGTGTGTGGCGCAACTTTGGAAAGAACCGCTAGGTGGAGAACTATTTGGTATTTTTCCGTAGCACTTTTCCTCGTAACTGTCCTAAGGTTGGTCTCTGCATCCTTAAGCATAGGGGAGTTTTCACAGAGGAAAGCAGGCCGAGGCCCAGTGAACTTGGCATTTCCAATAGTTGGTGCTAGAGACTGCAAAGAAAGTGTTCTTTTCGGTATTATTCCACTGTGGTTTCGCCATGATGTTCAGAACCCGAGCAGGTTTCTCGCATTAGCGTCAGAATCCTGCCAGTAGTTGAGATTTCTGGGTGGGGTGTAAGTGCGGGGCTTCTGTCAGCCCTGCCTTTGGTTTGCTTACCTGCAGAGATGGTAAGTGCATATTTGCGTGAGATGGGAAAAGTGTGGATCGTGCTTCAGATTTCATCCTGACCCTTTTGAGATCACCAGTATGTTGGTAATTATTGGCCATTTCCATAGCGTTTTGCACCGTAACAGGCATGAGGTCGGTCTCTGCATCCTGAAGCCTAGGATGCTTTTCGCAGAGAAACCTCTGCTGAGGCCCAGGTAACTTGGTATTTCCCATACCTGGCACCGGAGCCTTGGAAGATAGGATTGTTTTCAGTATTCTTTCACCGTCCTTTCACCACCGTTTCAAGAACGGGAGCCCTTTTCAACCGTTAGCGTAAGGACCCTTCCTTGGAGATGAGATATTTTTCTGGGGTGGCAAGTGCAGGGCCTCTGTCCGTCCTGGGTTTGTGGGACTCGCGCCAGACACGAGAAGTGCGCCTTTGTGGGAGAGGTGAATAGTGCGGATCCTGTTTCAGTCTAAAGACTGAAACAGGATCCGCACTCTTCACCGTTCCTTTCAGAATCATTTGATTCATCAGCTAGGAACGGCGATTCCTTCTCCAGACCAATCGAAGGCTAGGCCGCAGTCACTCGATCTTTCCGAGAGGTGTGTG